>NC_068316.1:25186264-25323764 GCF_025860055.1 Xyrauchen texanus | reverse complement strand
CTTATTTTCTTCACATTCTCTTTCTCTCTCTCTCTTTCTTTAATTCTCTCTTTCAGTTCCCTCAGTCCAGATGCAGATATGGATGCCGTGTTTCTGAGAGAAGGCTTTGGAAGGCAGAGCATGTCTGAAAAGCGGACCAAACAGTACGGCGATCCTGCACAGCTAGAGATTATTAAGAGTCGCAAGTCAAAGAGTATGGACTTGGGTAACTATTCCAATTTTAAACAGTACTCCCCAGACCACTTCCTGTCCCTGCTTTGCTCCTGCCTCCTCCTGCCCAATCAAGCAGTGCAGTACATCATCAGTGTTTCTCAATCTTTTTTTCAGAGTTCCACTAACGTGACACATTTTTGACACTTAGTTCAGGTCATGGGGCACTCTTATACTTAGTTAAATAGCAGAATTGGGTGTGTTAGATAGAGGAGCCATTAAAATGGGTGTTGTTAGAGGTACTCCAGGATAGGATTGAGAAACACTGATCTTAGGTTTGTATGCCTGCACAGCTCTTGACGTTAAAGTTAATACTGTAGGATTAGGCAGAATAACAGGTACATCAAATTTAAAAGAGTATAGAAAGTCAGAGATTTGTTCAACATTAATATGCATAAAGCTGGCTTTTGAGGGCGCTTTAGCAGAATTTACCTTTATTTACTTTTATAGCTCTCCTGACAAATATATTTATTTCAAATTTCTCAAAGACCTGATAACTCACCTCTTTGGTCTCCAGTGGGTTTGATGGGGACCCAAGGACAGTTCAGGGTTGTACAGAGCATGGAGCAGCACTCCGGTGGCCCCTCTCAGGAGGCCCCACAGTCTCTGCCGCATGGCCAAGCGGCTAATCGGAGGAGATAAAACATCTCTTTCATCCTCGTCTTCTTTTTTATCCTCAGTCAGCATTAAGGTTTCACGAAACATCCTTAAGAAGAAATTTCTTCTGAACTACCATTTTGTTCTTAATTTCTAACTTAAGAAATATGTTAAGAATATTTTGAATTTCCGAAAAAGCTCTAAAAAACGTTTTCTTACAAATCATCATAAATAACTTCTTAAAGATAGGATAACCTCACAGTTGTCTTAAATCCGTAAAGGTAAGATGTGTAATGAATTTATTGGGTTTTTCATGTTGAGTCTGAAGTCACAGTGGGCTGTTTATGTAGAAATGGGATTTTAGACCAAAACAAGTTTTGACTGTTTTGAGTTTAATGATATTTTTATTTTCAGCTTGTAAACAATGTTAATGTTATCATCAAATTCCAAAAAAATATTGTTGTTTTAAAGCTTCTTATGTGGTGACCAATCATGCTTATTCAATCGGATGCGTGACATATAGCGCTCTCTCTCTCTCCGCAATCTTTAGAGTTCATAGTAACATAAAATTTATAACATTAGAAAGCTGAGACTTTCTTTTTCACTCCCCATCCACATCCCTATCAGAGTTGGGCACAGCGGAGACAGCCTCCGCCACCCGTTCCCATTTACCTGCCTTGTACTTTCTGACGTGATATTATTATAAATCTTGAATTTGTTGTAGCATAGGCTATTAGACAAGGAAAGCCTATGAGCAACCTGATCAGACAATGTCAAAGCCTGTCTTTCTGTTCTTTCTTAAGAAAATATTCGAGAACTTCTTTAGAATTTTTCAAGAATTGCACTTAATAATGTTCTTACAAACTTTTTATAATTCATCATAGGAACTTTCTTAAATTTTTTCTTAAGAACATTTTCGTGAATCTGGCCCCAGGGCCTTGAGAGACTGGACCGATGCCCTGTGCAGTCCAAAAAAGATGAGACACTCGAGACATGGCTCGTTCAGAAAACTCTCTCTTTACGCTTCAGTAGCCAAAGTAAAATTGCTTAAAGATAATATTGAACTTGATCTAGATATAGAAAAAAGAAAAAGAGTAAGAAAAAGCTAAATAAACATAAGAAGGCTTTTGGCAGGAGATAAGATCCATTTTATGGCCTCATCAAGGTTTAGCAGCATTAGGCTAGAATTTCAATCAGAAGTGAATGATGCGAGCTGGGGTGTATTAAAGAGTCAGTTTTGGTGTTTGGGAGTGTAAGGAGCCCTGTTCTGTTGCCTCAGGGTCTCTATTACACTTTATCAGAATGCTGTTGGCTCTACAAAATAATAATTTGGCATTGTGCGCAGCAAATAATAGTTATAATAATATGATGGGAGATGTCACATGATAAAATATGTTGCCTGTCCTAATCAACGAAGCATAGATTTAAAGGCTTTTAGGAGGTGCCAGACAACACTCAAATCCACCCCCAATTTTTTTTTTTAAACTTCAGGCAAAAATGCATTACATTAGGCACAAAATATCAAACCAAGTTGCATTCGCACATAAATTATGCTAGACCTTTTCTCAGAACTAACTCCACATTTCTGAGCCATCCATCCATCTTCTAAAGCCACTTGTCCTATGTAGGGTCAGTGCTGGAGTCTATTCCAGCTATCTCTGGCCAAAGGCAGGGAAACACCCTGGACAGGTGGCCAGTCCATCCCAGAGCAAGCACACACAGACATACATATTCACACTCTCATTCACACCTATGAGCAATTTAGAATTTCCAATTCACTGAACATACATGTTTTTGGACTGTGGGGGAAAACCACAGCACCTGGAGGAAACCCACGCAAACATGGGGAGAACATGCAATCTCCACACAGAAAGGCCCTGGGTGAGCTGGGACTCAAAACGACAACCTTCTTGCTGTGAGGCGACAGTGGTACCCACTGAGCCACCATGCCACCCCCATTTTACACAATATATCAGCAGCCGTTAACTTGGAAAATGTAAACATTATTATCGTTTCAATATGTTTGCTGATAATTTGTGGCGGTTTATTTGCTTGGGTCATTTCAACATTTATGTACCGTCTTATATTGTTATGGGTGCATTTTAATTCGAGATCATCTGCTGTAAGTTGCGAAATACCATTTTCCATTTTCTGCAGTGGCATGCCGTCAACCCCTTCAAACCCATTAGAGAAGGGGTGACACAAATGGAAAAATTATTAAAATTATTTTCTTTTACATGTTTATTCTTTAAAGCTGCTATATGTAAGATTGACAACAAGCATTTGAAAAGGGTACAGCAGTCCAAATTCAAAGTATTGGAGAGTTGTCTGCCCCACCCCAGACTCGAAGCTCATGCGGGTTGCCAGAATGTTGACACTCAAATTAGCCAACGCAGCATCTGTTTTAAAGGATTTCTGGGCTTTAAGCTGTCTCCATCTTCCAAAGGCATCTCCAATATTTATCCTTGTTTTACTACGCCTCTGGTCATGGTGGTTTTTAGATGGATGGCAGGGATTTTTAGGTTGGGTGGAATCTGTAATCTCTGATCCAGTTCGTTTGCTGGCTTCCATGGCTGAAGCATGCAGTGTTGTTTGCCTGCAAACTTGTTCAAATCTGGCAACCCGGCGATGTTGAAATACTATTGGTGAGTGGGCAGTGGATGGGATCACACAGTCCAAAACATAAACAGAAATTCCGTCCGGAATGGAAACTTCAAAGTAGAATATACTGGCTGTAGCATTGTTATCGGAGAAGCAAGTATTTCAACTTAGCGTGTTTCCTAATTCTCTAATGACATATTATGCTCATTTTATGATTTAGTACAGTAAAAATATTACATATAGCACCTTTAAGAAAATAAATCTATAAAAATACTGTAATTTACAACTTGAAATTACTGTAGACTACCTCAAATTTGTTTGCAATGTTTATCCTGTTTGACAGAATCAACAAGACTCATTATCGCACTGTACATCTACGTTACTGTGCCACTGATTTTATTTATGTTTCATGAGGTAATATGCGAAAACACACAAAAAAACATATATGTCTGCTACTTAGGGGCAATCATTGCCACTTTTTTGCTGATTACTTCATTAAACAAAACAACAGTTAATAATTAGTCAGATTGTAAATCCCAGATTCCAAATTTTAAACAACACATTTGTTTTAAGTTAAAACTTTTAATTAATTAGACAGCAGCTCCAGTTTAAAGGGTTAAAAGGCAAAAAAAGTAAAATGATTGGTTAGCTATATTGGCCACAATTAGCTGTAAATTATAGGTTATCAGTATCGACTCAGAAATGCCATACAGGTTCATCCCTATCCCTACTTTTAATTAACTGGTGTCAAGGTGATTTTTAGTGGATGTTTGTTGTCAGTTCTTCTCAACTTCACACTGTTGTTCAAACTGTCCTAGCAGATTAACCTTGGAGGGCAGAGTAAACATAGTGTCCATTTGTTGTCCTATGAGCAGTTTTCTTGAAATGGCATTTTAATTTCAAGGCCAAGTATATATTGTTGCCACTCTCAAGCATTTAGTAGAAGAATCTGATCAGTAACATTTTAAAGACAGATTTGAGTGCCAACATTAGAAAATTATGCATAAACGTCCAAATTTATGGTTTGATTGCTCCCCAATTTGTGATAAGACATAGAGGGGCAAAAAGGAATTGGTTGCACATTCTTGCATGGAGCTCAAAGCAATCATATAACACTGTATAACCTGCCCAATCCTTTGAATGTTGGAGATAGACACATGACAATTCATCTCTCTCTCTCTCTCTCTCTCTCTCTCTCTCTCTCTCTCTCTCTCTCTCTCTCTCTCTGTTGTTCTCTCTCACCACCTCATGGGCTATTTTGACTGTCTCTATTTGTTTCACTCCTTGTCTCACTTTCACACAGTGATTTGCATGCCTCTTGGTTTGGCCTTTGAAAATGTCAAGTAACATCAGTAATACAATGAGCTGCTGCTTGAGTCGGGGAATGGTGGAATGTCTTGCATTAACCAATCACAATTGTTTATGCCTCCTTAACAGTAGCCGACAAGTTTAACTTCACTCCCCGCAAAGAGTGGACGGAAGGTAAGGCAACCAAATCAGGGACACCATTCACACTAACCTCACAAATGGACTGAATCTCTGTGTTTGTAAGGGCATGCCCATTTTCAAATGTTTGGGTGGATTTCCAATGGTGAATTTGTCCTCTACAGACATATAAAAACTTTGTACCAAAACCTGCTGCCTACCCACACCAAATTTTAAGGGATCGCGGGAACGCATTAGAAGGGACTCAATTGGTGTTGCAAAAAGCAGGAAACTTTATGCTGCTTTTTATGATAATTGCTGGCCAAATCATTCACAGATAAGACAATACTTTAATACTTTGGGAAAGTTGAGAGAAATTACTAAAATATATGTTGCATTCATTAGTATTGATGAACTATTGACAAAAATAGTTAATTCTAATTACAACTGCACAATTTTACCCAATATTTGTGTGTGCTGAGCTTGCCACAAATTTGCCAGAAGTTTGCTGCTCGTTATTTTCACATGCAACTGAGCTTTTGATTTGCCACAAATGTTTTCTAGAAGTTTGCAGCTCTTCAGTAAACCGCTGGCAAACCTTTGGCAACAATGGACAATCCGCAAAGCTAATTTTTATTTGTGAAAATCATCAGTGGCTGATTTCTTTTGATTTTCCCATGATGTCAAGCAAAGATTAACTGAGTGTGAAGGTAGGCCTTAAAATACATCCACAGGTACACCAACAATTCAGTACACCTCCTATCAGAAGCTAATTGGCTATTTGTCTAAAGTCATTACATAATTTTCTGGAATTTGCCAAGCTGCTTAAAGGCACAGTTAACTTAGGGTATGTACATTTCTGACCTACTTGAATTGTGATATAGTCAAAGTAGATGCCCTAAACAACTTGCAAAAACTATAGTTTGCTAATATGAAATCATTCAAGTGATTAAAAAATGAGTTTTAATGACTTCAACCTAAGAGTATGTAAACTTCTGACTTCAACTTTACACTAAATTAGGTACATTGAAATCAATTGTTAGTTGCATTCCTTGTGTAGTACTTGCTACTTTCGTGTGTAGATTTGTTGCCAATGTAAAGCATTCCAAACCATTTTCTATTTAGATTCCATTACAATTAGGATGCTCACTTAAAATGTAGCTGTCTACATTTGCAGCATATAGCAAAGCAGCTCACTATGTTTTGGAACATAACTATAGTAACCTTATTTTGGAAAGTATCATCACCAGTGCAAGACCACCAATGATGGTGGAAATTAATCCATCAACAAGCACAATTTATTTTTGGAAATTCCCCCAAAAATGCCCCCTTTTGACTTGACGATTCTCTTCTAGCCGGTGTTAACTGTTTGTAATAAATCTAACTAAACTGCTATGTGTGCTGTTCTCATTGTGAAAGTAATTTAAAGCAATTGCCATAGAATCAAAGAGGGGTTTTATTTCTTTTTTTTTCATTTAAAAGAAGTGATATGGTGTTAAATTGATGTTTTGGCAAAAAACTTATTTTGGAAAGCAAAGCATACAGCCTGTTCTTGAGGGAATATGATGGAAGAAAACATGAATTATGTCGAGGGGCGCTGGAATGGTACAATAAATGGGAGGTGTGTGTGCATATGCATGTGTGTGTGGAGAGATTGCTGAAATTCCATTTGAAATACAGACCCTCAAAGTCAGGCAGGCCTGTTTGGCTTACTGCAATTAATCCATCAATGTCAAACGTTGGGAGCTGAGACTTCTAGTTACAGCACAGCGGAGCACATATTCATGCAGTGTGTGGAACTAGAGGGATGTGGAGATGATGGGTTATGTTTTTAGAATCATGTTATGGAGAACAGTTCAATAGTCAAATATTTTCTTTGTTGAAGTCATAGCTGTTCACATCCCATTTTGAAATCATAGCTATTCAACAAGAAAAATGTGGGGTGGGACTTGATTTTATCAGGAATTTATTGGATTGTGAAAAATGAGTATTACATACCAGGTGGTTAGAGATGAGAAGTTAAGAAACAAGAGGGATTCGTGACATCAGAGGAAAAAGAAAGTAATTTTAGAGACAATTTTTATCAAAACGTGCTGCATGAGATGGTACATTGAAGTCCTTATTCTTGTAAAAGTGTCTTTAGATGAAGAGATTTTGAAATGAGATGGATTACAGGTGAAATTAGTACAGTACAAAATTCAAGATGACTGGAACCTCTCATTGTTTCTCTGGGAGCATTTAGAACAAATTTAGAACATCAGGGATCGACATCCAAAAAAAACAACTTTATTGAACAAAAGGCTCCTCTCATATGAAATTAGAGGAAGACACATGAGGAGACATAACAATAAAACAGGAATGCATTAGACAGGAGAAAGAAAAGCCATGTCTGAGTATATAGTTCTGAACATAAATAGAGAAACCAGTCCCCTAAAGCATTGTATACCAGACAGGGAATACACAGTCTCGCATAGCCAGACTTTTTACTATTGACATGAAGTCTGTTTTACTTTACAGCTTATTCTGGCAAAGGATCACCCATTGGACATCTATTTAACTTGCTACTAAGTGTCTCAAACAAAACTCAATGCAATGCCATTTGCCTTGAAAACTTTGGAAAATCTATTGAGAGGCACTCATTTTATAAGGCCGGTACCTTATAAACAGGCAATTATGTCCAGTGAACTTACAAAAAACATTTGCGCATACTGATTCCTAGAAGTTGCGTTATGACAGCCAATTCATTTAGAAGAATTTTTGTGAATTCTTCTAAATGTACAGTGTGAATGATTAGTCTGTGACCAAAGAACCCCCAACTTTTCCCTGCTGTGGTTGAACCGAAGGAATTTTACACCTGAATCCACTTAACTCTTTTGACTACCGCCAGAGTGCTTCGTTTTTGTGCATTTACCAGAGCCATAACCTCAGCTATGTAAAATCCACCATGCCCCATGTTCTTACAACCTAATAAACTTGAATACCCTTGCGGTTGAGGGCATTTAACATAAGGAGTCCCAAAGCAAGCCAACGTGAGAGATCGTTGCTCTACGACTTATTAGGTTCCATCTCTGTAAGGGATGGTGAATGATTACAGCCTGATAGTTTCATGACTAAGCAGAAATATGGATGATGACTCAGCAGATTTTGAGCATCGTTGATATCATTACGCCAAAGGGACAGATGAAACTGCCATGAAGGATTGGCTTGCAGTATTGGAAGTTAATTATGGCAGATTTAAAGAAGCAAGAGACTACCTGGACATTTTTTGGTCAACTAATGATCCAGGACAGGCAGGAATGGAAGTTGGTAACCCTAAGATTCCTTCGTGGACATACCAGGACAAAACCTCCTAGAGCTATTTTAAGCCTAATCACCCTTTTAACTTGATGCATAATATTCCAGATAGCTGAATAAATTATACTTTCATACGCAAATGATGACCTGTGTTACCTTGAGTATTAGTCACAGGAATAATGCTTAGCTTTCTTAACAATACAGTGGCCACAGAACCTGAATTAACCTCTGCAGGTTATTCACAACTTAAATGATGCGTTCTTGTAGCGTGCGTTCACTCTTTACCACTGAAGTGCACAAGGTGCCTTTGTGGGCTCGCTAATTAAAGAGATGCAGGCATTGTATGTCATATTTCTATATAGATATGTCTTCATTGGTGTTGTCTCTCTGTCTCTCCTTTTTTTCTCACTTTCCCTTTCATATCTATTTCTCTCAAATTACCAAAAGAAGCATGTTGTCATTCAGTATGATGGTAATTATCATGATACAATAATGGGAAATAATATGGTACAATCCCCTAATACATCACTGTACCATGTTACCACCACAGTACTTTTTTTTTATCTCTCTTTCTTTCTTTGATTTCCCCATTCACACCTAAATGAGAAAAAAGTAAAAGAAAAAAAACTGAGTGAAAGAATGACAATAAAGATCTCGTATGTGATAAGAATCATAGAGAGATTTGATCCATTGAGAGTTGCGTGTCAAAACCCTGCCTGAAAAAACAAAACAACAAAAGCACAATTACGAGCGTTTCATCCCTTGACGGTTATTTTTTTTTTCTTCTTTGTGCTGAGGAGATACAATGTTATGATTCTGAATACTGAACAGGCTCTGGCGGTATGATTATTTCAAGATTCAGAGCAATGCAGATGTCATTTGTGTTTCCTTGAACTGTGCTGTCTGTCTGGGCTTTATCGGCTAAATCCCTTTGTGTTTGGTATGCTCTGAGCACCTCCATTTCAGTGTAGCAGATTTGTGTGTAAGCTTTGAAAGCTGCATGTTCGTATGGCATTCAGAGCATGTTGATTAAGAAGACTTTTCTAACTTATGGGGAACAATATCATGTCATAAGTGTGGCAGGCTTACTGGATTATTTCTTCTTCAATTTCTATTAATAATAAACAGAGGTCAAGATCCCATCCATGTGCACAGATACAATGTGGTTGATCAGAGAATAGAGATGCTTCAAGTGAAGTGGAAATAGATGGTCTCTGCTTGTACCTCTGAGTCTGCTCGTATCCATGGAGGTACAAGTTATTTGTTAACATTAATGAAGCCTGAAATGGATCTTTCTGTCTTGTGTACCGTTTGGTAATTTAGGTTGTATTCCAGGCTCACAATTCTCACACCTCCATCTTGAAAACAATCACTTCCTATCTGCCCGACTTCATTAAAAGTCAAAGATTGAAATAAGTGCATTTTTAAGTGTTAATTGACATTAATTTACAAGGCAGTGAGTTGTGTATTACTGAAGGAAGTAGAGCATTAGGTTTAATATAATTATAATGTAAATATAATTGTACATTATTTTCCACTTTTTGTCAGCTGTTTCTAGTGCAAAAGCAAGAATTTTGTGTTTGCAGTTTTTATGTTTGTGCCATAATTGGGATAAGAAAATGAGCCATAGCACCAACTTGTTTTATCTGCATTCAAGCATAGTGTATGATTGACTGGAATGCTTTGAGGTTGGAAGTGGGGAATTTTCAATTCCTAGAAAATACTGAAGTTGGGTCATTCTTACAATTCGGTGGCTTTTAGGTCCTCAGTAAAGTCCCCAGTTAGGGTTAGGGCTAGGATTTTACTTTCACCCAATTACCAGGTTAATAATAACAATAATAATGATAATAAATACATAAATAAAATCTTCATGGAGTCGCGTGAGACATCGATACACTGTGTCAATTGTATATTTGGAGTCACAAAGAAACAATACACAAATGCCTGCCTCTAAACCTAACCTTAACCCAACCTCAAACCTAACCTCAACCTTAGTAGCAGCAAAAACAACTCTTGCAAGACTTTCACATTAGGAGGGTTACCATCTGAAAGGCTTGGAAAACATTCAACCCAAGGTCAAGACCATCTGTTTGCAGTAGCTTAATTTTCCTGTAAATAGAAGGTTCTTTGGACAACAAGAAAGCCAGTTGCAAGCTCTGTGTAATGGAGTAATTTGTCCTGGAAGAGAGCTGACTGGCGGGCAACAGCTTTGATACTGGCTAGGCTAATCTATATCCTCCACAGTGCAGGTTTGCTTAGTTAAAGGATCAAGAGAGCTTTTATAGGACCGTGGTCTCAGAAGCTGCTACCAGTTGCGAAGAATGATAACAGTGGCAGCTCTAGTTTGGATTACGCCATAGGCCTGGCACTCTGCCACCCCACTTGCTTACACTTCCAACCACGATTCCTACATCTCAAATCACCTGTAATCATTTCCAAACCCTTGTTCTCCTTGATTTCCCTTGTCTGTGTACTTACTGACGTTTCAAAATCTCTGTTCGTCTTTCAAGAGGAGGTAATGGATTTCTAATAGTTTTCTCAAAGTGTATGTGGTTTATTTTGCTTAGCTAATCTTTGCTTTGCTTTATGTCTTTCCTCCCAAGATTCAGCTGTGAGCTCTGCGGCCTCTGAGCACGCTCCATTTAGTGCTCTGAAAGCAACTCAAAAATCTTAGCGTAGATGGAGTAAAGATGTTTTCGGGAAATGGACCAAACTATCGAGTCCACCTTAATGCATCATCTGAAAGGAAGAACGAGAAAGAGAGAGTTTGAGAGACAGCTATGTTTACACATACTGCCACCATATGCTTAACGGTGCAGTGCACGTATATAGAATCCCAGTTGTTAAGGTCTATTGAGGCGGCAAGCCTGAATTCCAAGAACTGTTTGAGAACTTGAATATACACGTTGTCAAAGATCTAATAGCTCAATGGAAGATGCGTGCAAGTTCCGTTAGTGTCTTAATCTCTGTATTTTCAAACTAATTTGATGTAAAATCAGAATAGTCGCCAAATTACATTGCCTTACTCTGCTGGGTGGGGGAAAAAATGCTTAAAACAGCCTAGGCTGGTTTATTGGCCTTGGTTGGTCTCCCAGCATGGTCATGCTGGTCTTTTGGCTAGTTTTAATGTTGTTTTGGGCCCTTTTCAGCTGGCCAGTCTGGGACACCAGCTAGACCCAATGTAGACCAGCTTGGCCTGACTGTCTGACCAACAAAACCAGCAAACAAGCTGGTTTAAGCTTAAGCTTGTTGGCTGATTTTAGTGGGGTTTTGGACATTTTTCAGCTGGTCAAACTTGGGGTTGAGCTAGACCCACTGAAGACAAGCTTGGCCAGGCCATAAGATAAACTAGACCGGCTTAAACCTGCTTAGACCAGCAAATAATTTTAGGCTTCTAAAGAGATGTTTTTTAACAGGTTCTGTTCCCCACTACTGTTCTAGAAACCCTTACGCAGGCATTCCCTGACAGAATGACCTGCCAATGCCCAAGTCTTGCCTCACTAGCCATATCTAAACAAAGAACAGCAGTCATTGGAAAAATAATTATAGCTGTCCAAATGGGAGCTACTTTAAATGCAAACACAGGTTGTGAGGGCTGTGTTTTTAGGTTCGTAGCAAAGACATTTTCCATCAATATCTGCTTTGCAGGTCTTTAACATACTTCAGATGAGAAACGTTTACACTAACGCCAGCAAACGGAAATGGCAGTCTCGGCTACACTCCTGAGAACAGCAGCGTTGCTGTCTGTTAATGTTTGTTTATATATCATTTGCATGCTAATTGTGTTAGAATGCGCACATGCCAACCCTTTGCCCCATACATTTCAATGAGATGCACACAGCTGGACCAACATTAATGCATTGTCCTAGATGTTTTATATCCTACAGAGTGTTATCATACATTAGTAAACCTATTGTGTGTGCATGTGTGTTTGTAGAATAAGCAGTTGTGCATATTGTCATAGATCAAGATTTATTGTTTAAGGTGACTATTTTATCCCAATCATGCAGGTGGACTAGAACATTTGTATTGCTTGGCAAATGTTCCAGAGTCTGTTACATATGGGTTTGTAAGATTAAACACAAACACACCACACAAGACACACACAAATATAGTACACATACACACAGCAAAACCTTAATCAGTATTTTTGTTATGTTTTCTAGTGAAAATATCTATAAAACAAGAATGTGCTCATAATAATATATTTATAATACTTGTTTTCAGAGCATAATAATACTTATTTTCAGAGGAGATACAGTATGTAGTATTCAGTTAATTGTTCTTACCTCATTGGCAAATAGTTACATTTGTTAAAATACTAAATGATAGATTTTAAATACAGTCTGCTTCTCTTGTAAATTTACCTTGTTTTAGTGATATTCAGTTCATTTTAATGTGGTATGACAAAAGATTGATTAAGGAATGTATTATTACTGTGCACAGAGCCAACCAGACAAGCACCTATTTTCTCTCAATGCAGTGTTTTCCAGAATTCTTCCTCATAACAGGATTAATGTTGCTTTCGTGCTGGCAGCTATTTGAAGTGTGGGCCTACTGTGTCATTGTGAAAAACCCTTAATGAGGAATGATTGGATTAGAGGCATGAAAAGGTCATTAAGCACACAAGTTCAGGGAGTATCGGACAATACTCGCTGTTGGATCTGAATGGGCAGAGTCTTGCGTGTTTAGCCTACACGCTTTTGCTCTTCCCCTCTCTTGCACTCCATATCCTCCATCTCCTCCCACAACTACACGGTGAAGATAATGGGCCTCATATTTGGGCCATCCATCAGTGCCTTAAACTACAAAGAGTAGTTATTCTCTCTCTCTCTCTCTCTCTCTCTCTCTCTCTCTCTGCCTATAAAGGCAAAACCCTATAGAGCACATGCATATTATAGGTAAAAGACGCAAAATGAGTTAAAAATATAATGTTTTATTTAAAATTTTTCCCTGCCTCACAAGACAGATAATGTGCCTGACACTTCACTTTGCATCCAGTGGAGCCATTTGTATTCTATATTATTTTAGCATGCTTTTCCGTCCTCCATTTGCAGATAAACGCAACCTCAATGTGCACATTTGTCTTCAGCAGGGGATGTAAATTATAAAAATGAATTAGGAGGGAGAGATGTATTGAAAAATGTTTATAAAATGAAATAAAGTAGACAACAGCTCTGTTCCAAAAGCTAGTGAACAGTTAGTAGGCAGCCTAGCTGCCTACTGCCTACAACAACATCCTAATCATCATGGAACCACATGAGTGACTGATTTGGAATGCTGTACAAAAGGAGCAACTCATGAAATATCACTCTGCACTGGTGACTTGATTCAACTGAAGTTTTTGATAAACTAACAGTGTGATATTCTCACAAGCATAAAAATAAATAGAGTATGCAAATTATGTGTAAAGTAGTACATTTTTAATCATACTGAACTATTTTGATAGAAACAGTGGAACCCCGTACGGGACTCAACTAGCAATTGATTTCAACAGAGTTTGAAATTAGCATGTTGCAAAGCTAAAAGTATTATATACAAATAAGCATAAAATAAATATATAGCATACATAAATATTGGGTAAAATATATCACTCCACACAGATAACTTTCAACAGTTTAAAGTTAGCATGTCGCTAAGGTAACGGTGTGATATTTTTACAAGCATAAGAATACATAGAGGAAACAAATATTGTATAAAATAATTTTTTCATTTTCTCCCATTTTTCTCCCCAATTTCAATGCCCAATTCCCAATGTGCTCTTAGTCCTCATGGTGGCGTAGTAACTCGCCTTAGTCCAGGTGACAGAGGATGAATCTCATTTGCCTCTGCGTCTGGAATCGTCAACATGTGCATCTTATCATGTGGCTTGTTGAGCGAGTTACCGCGGAGACATAGCGTGTATGGAGCCTTCACGCTATTCTCCGCGGCATCAATGCACAGCTCACCACGCACCCCACTGAGAGCAAACCACAGTATAGGGACCATGAGAAGGTTACCCCATGTGACACTACCCTTCCTAGTGTAACGGGAGCCAGCTGGTAGGGAGCCAACCGGGCCAATTTGGTTGCTTAGAAAACCTGGCTTGACTCACTCAGCACGCCCTGGATTCCAACTCGCAACTCGGTGGTAGTCAGCATCGTTACTCGCTGAGCTACCTAGGCCCACCAGAAGTCAATTTTTTTTAATCATACTGTGCTATTATTATCAATACTTTTCAGTATTGAAGTAAATATATGCTAAGTCTATTTATAATTTGTATTATGTCACCTTGTCTACCATCTTAGATGTATTTATTAATTTCCACAAAGTGTATTTCAATGCGTTCTCTGTGGAATAATTTTTTTGCTACTTACATTTTTAACAGCCTTCCACTATGAGTGTGCCTGATGCTTTAATATGCTGTATACGTACTATAGGCAGCTCTCTGGGTTTTGGAATAGAACAAACAAGTACTTTCTTCTTGTTCTTTCATGTTTTTCCCCTCTGTCCTCCCTAAGGTAACTACACACATGATGTGGGGCAATCGTTGGGTCTAAAGAAGTCGAGTTCTTTGGAGAGCCTCCAAACTGCTGTTGCCGAGGTGACGCTAAATGGGGACGTCCCTTTCCACAGGCCCCGCCCCAGAATAATCAGAGGGAGGGGTTGCAATGAGAGCTTCCGGGCAGCCATTGATAAATCATACGACACACCGGGAGTGATCATAGTCAACCCTGAAGAGGATGATGAAGGCATGGAGACATGTAAGTATGGCTGCAAGCCATTATCAAGCATTTCCTGCCATCTTATTCATTCTAAAAGCACTTCCACATTGAATGGGATGTGAAAAAGTGAGACAAATTGCTGACAAACGGAGGGTGATAAAACTTTATTTTCAACTTACATTGAAGGAGAGATCAGAGCCATATCTAGGGACCAAAAAATCTGTGACTTGGACCCACCCCAAAGACCCTAGCAAATACCCAGTAATGCCTTAGGTACAATCACTTAGCAACCCACTAAAAACAACTCAGAACACCTTAGCAACCACCTAGCGATGCCCTGACAAAGACCCAAAACTGGTGAACAACACTCATGTGTATCTAAAAGTAAAAATCTAGTTTGATCTTTGCCATTACTTGGTTCAAACAGTGTGTTTTCTGCAATTTTCTAAATGTCCTGTTTTCTCTTTATATTGAAAATGGCAGTTCATGTAATCACTGCTATTACCATAATTGCACAAGCACTATAAAGATGATCTGACACAATATCAATGACAGTGTCATCAGTTGTCTCAGACAATGTCTGGCCCAAAATATTACAAATCACCAACCAATTTAGGTTCAGTTCAGAGTCGGTACTCAGTGGGAAAACAAGGCAGCAGGTCCTGTGGGGATCTGAAGATTAGAATAGCAGAAAAGATCCCTCCCTGCTATAAGTAGGTCAGGCCTTCCCTCCAAGACTCAAAGGGAAATAAACAGCCAATAACCATGTGGATGAATTTCAGGTTTCATTTAGCCCATGACCAAATGAATTTCCAGACATCCATACTGGCCATTTTTCTCTAATGAGACCTCGATTTTAAAGAAATTGTAAAGCTTGCAGATTTGAAACAATTTAGAAACAGTTTATTTCATCTTTCCCCACAACACTTAATGTGTGTGGGTTCATTTGTACTGTTCATTGATTGCTCGTTGCAGAGATTTATATTCTTTTCATATTTTAGATTATTGTTCATTTTCTTTAAGCCACCTTAAATTAATATTTCCAAGCTTCAATTTTCTGTTCTTAAATATTTGTCTTTTTTCTTTGGTGTATTAAGCATGGAATCAAATTCCAAATTAAATTTTGACCTGTGAAACACAATATTTCAAAAATAATAATCAAAGTCTGTGATATTAACTGGTTTTGCTTCAGGATCTACGTGTTATATCGATATTAAGTAGAAACCCAACACAGTACCGACATTGTGTATTGCTCAAAAGTGAACAAAAATGTTCTTACAATCAAAAATTGAATCAACAATATAAAAAATTATTAATATGACATTTGTTTCTTAAATTCCAACTGTTTCTTGCTCTTGGCCGATAATTCACTGCACAAAAAAACACTGTGGTCGGCACCATGTTTATTCGTCGCTGCAGGTCAGCCCATTATTAATAGTCAAATTTGCCTTCAACCTTCTTGTTTATTTATCTTCACTTTCAAGGGTTTTGAAAATGAGGTCGCTCAATCTGTCCATATTGCATCTGCTTAAGTTGGCTTGCTTCTACCAAGTGACAGATCGATTTGTACCAAAATACTGGTGTGATTGGAGGCACTGGCCTTGACAATAACAACAAAAGAAAATGGAAGTGTTTTCTCTTCCAATTTAAATGCTGATAAGCCTATTTATTTTTCTATCCTATGCACTTTTAGATGGTTTATTGCATTTTATTATTTGCATTTAACATAGTTCTGCTAGTTGTTCCCATTTTTGCATCTCAACCCAGCAGCTAAAAACCATCGATTTAAGTCATAAAACAGATGTATTTTAAAGTGCTTGTGTAAGAATTTAATTAAACAATATTGAGTTTTATTCCTAGTACTAGGAATGTGCCAGAAGCTGAAAACCTTATTCGGAAAGGCACGGATAATGACTTCAAAATGATTACCAGATTCATCCGAATAATATAAAAAATATTATTTTGACTGATTATCTAACAAGCACAAGGATAAAACAACATTTGAAATAAGCATATGCAAAATGACAACAAATGAATGAATCTGTGCAGCCAATGTTTCTTAAATGTAAACCTTATAAATGAATATGTCCACGATGTAATCCCAGATCAGATGGGCACGGTCTCGACTGTTTGTTGCCTCTTTTAATTGTTCGTGTCTGAAACCTATCAAGTGTAACATTAACTAAGATATGACATCATATACACTTTACACTTCTTGAAATGTCTATGTTAATTTATCACACAATTCACACGTGATTCTCGTGTATTTATTTATATCGTAAATCTGAGCGTGATGTTAAATTCCCTGAACTGATGATTTCACATCGGAGCTCATCTAGACGTCTCTTAAAGTTAACCACATTTATATCCACATCAGCGATTAAGGTTATTAACTGGTTATGACTTTATTCTGAAAAAGTAAAAATGCTCCATAAAAGTTTAAATGCTCCATGGAGTTTTTATCTATTCGGAATATTCCTCCTTATGTAAAATGAAGAAACTTAAACATGTTTTTTCTTCTTCTTCTTCTTCTTCTTCTTCTTCTTCTTCTTCTTCTTCTTTAAACTGTGCTAAATGTGAGAATGTTAAGTGCTCTTGAACTCAATTTTAAACGTAAAAATTAATTTAACGTTATTATTATTATTATTGTTATTATTATTATTATTATTATTATTATTATTATTATTTAACTTAATAATGGTGTCCTATCTTAAAAAGCAATCCTGATAGACTTATGGGACTTTCACATATTTGTAGGCTATATTGATTTTATTTTAATTTCTTTTCATTTTTGAATTTGTATTAATTATTCACTGCAAAATTTGTGCTTGACATTTCACAATTTGCTTGACACCTCTTGCCTCCAGAATAATGTTGTTATACATGCACAGACAATGAAGAATCTGTTTCATGCAGATATTAATATCAGAAATACCAGGAGAAACCACCGTTAACAACATATTCCACAGTTAATGTAGCCTACAAATTCAGCCTCATCTGGTAAGAAAAAAAGAATAAAATATATTTTTTTAAATACTTATTGTATATTATTATTATTAAGCCCCGCCCACACCCGTTTCTATCCGAATACAGAGACAGATACAGATCATTTTTTCATATGAACAGTGACAGATACAAATACAGATAATGGTTCTACTGCACACCCCTACATAGTACCATCAAAGCCTAGTGTTATTTATTTATTTATTTATGAATTTTTTACTCCGAACAGTGTGTGGATGAGTTTATGAAGGATGTCTGACAGGCCTGTCTTGGCAATAACACATGCCAGAGGGGACAATTACGCTATCCCTTTGTTATACATGAAAGAATTCCATTAAAAAGCGAGTATAAATTCTAAAAAGATTCAAATTATTTGCCTCAATCACTTTGTTCTCGTAAGCTGTGTCCACATAGTCTTATCTCTTTCAGAAAGGAATAGAGGGCAAATGCGTGAGATTCCACGGTGGAAGTATATTGTATTTCCCTCATTCCGATATTCAAATAACTCTGTTTTTCAATTTGGATTGTCTTTAAATTTTTACGCTTTTATTTACATAAAATGGGAATTTGGCATCACACGAGGTAAAATGTGTCACCAAGAGATATCCAGTCGAGAAAATGAGTTAGTCTGTGTTTCCCTCTGTTTTATGTTTCTTAAATATCAGCCTTAAATGTGCTCGCCTCTTTGTTCCCACTGGGTTTTGAGCCAGAGTGGCAATTTAAAGACTCCATTAGAAGTGATCAGTTTTCTAAAGGAGAAATGAATACCGTTGCATGTCAAAAGGAGATGACTAATGATGCCTTTTGATTGCAGTGTCAAAACATTTACTACTCGCTCCGGAGTAGCTGAAATTTTGTGTTAATTACCCTAATTCATTTCTTTTTACATTTCAGTCAACAATTAGCCAAACCGTAACTTACTGCGATAACCGCTTTGATTAAAACACTATTGATCTGTGAAGTGGCTGCTGTATTAACTTCAAGTTTACAGGCATGATTTTTCCTTATGAAGTTAATGAGGGATGTTTATGAATAAAGAGTGACGAGTCCAATTTATACTTCTCACTGTCGCCTTTTTTTTCACATTTCTTCTTTTGGCGGACTCTTTTATCCAAAGCGGCTCACAGTGCATTCAAGATAAACATTTCATCTGTATTTATTTTCTCTTGGAATCAATCCCATGACCTTGGCATTGCTAACACCAATGCTTTACCAGTTAAACTTCAGGAAATCATTTTCCTGTTTATCTCTTTTAAATTCCAATTTTCCAAAGACCAGATTGGAATTTGACATGTGTATAATAATGACAAACTGAGAATATTTTGTCTTCACATGGAATAAAAAGTATCTAGCCCTCCCATTAGGCAGACTGATTTTCATCAAACCCGCCGCACTCTCCGAGATGGTATTATTAGTTGTAGAAATCAGCACAGTCGTCTAATTTTAAAGCCCTGTTTTAATTGCCAGATGCAGCTCAGCTGTGGAGATGCGCCTTTGCTCTTAGCCATCCAATAAGCATTTGGCTGTGTGATGTGTTTTGATATCCACCCAATCCGTATTAGCGTTATCATCTCCTGAACTTGAAAAGGGTTTGGATGGATAAAAATAAAGACAAAGGGGTGAAGAAAAGAATAGTATAATGATTAAATTGGCTGATACTTTTGCCATTCTCGTGTTGTACTGTTCCAATGAGATTTCATTGCGGTGATATCCTCAGATGGCCGCAGAACAGAATATTTTTTGAAAACTACTTGCAAAAATGAATATAGCAAGAACTGAACGCCCCTCACTGCCACTGAACTGCTCATCTAAGCATGCAAGAAAAAAAATCCACAATGGCCTCTCACTTTGATAAGGGTTTACTTCCAGCCATCAAAGTTCTCGCTTGCCTCAGAGATTTGTTGGGTATTAATAAGCTCTAATCACACAGGCATCTGTCTTCAGTGTCGCATCTCCCCTGTTTCCGTGCTCTATTCAAAAGCACTTTGCTTTTAGTTGCCTCTCATTTTTTCCTCTTTTCTGAACGTTTTTAAACTCACAATTAGTGACAAATTAATTACATCCAGGCCATCAGCACTGGAGACAGTAGCTGTAATCAGACGGGTGCTAAAATGGAAATGAGCAATATCAGCCAGCTGCAGTCCCTTATAATTATACTGATATGAAAAGTATTCCAAAGATAGGTGGTAGGAAATGAATTAGTATTGCAAACGATACTTCCAAATAAAATGTTCACACAGAGATGCTTCATGCACTTGAGTCGGTATGAAGTTGGTCACAGTGCTACATTTGATAAGTGACCTAGAAATAATGCAGAATATGAAATTTCTTCATGTTTTAAGTTTTTTTTCCACATTAACTTCCCAGAATTTCAGCTAGGTCTGATATTTGAACCGCACTGTACATCAGCACTTCCAGTCCAAAACATCAAATACATTTTACAAAATGTATGGCATATTAGAGTTACTGCAGGTGTCCTTTGAAAATAAAATTTGTGAAATTGTGAAAATTGGTGAAAAACTGTGAGAAGCAGCACACCAGTCAAAAATGTCCATCTAGCATGTTTACAATGAAAAACAATTAAAAATCAGTGCAGACAGATGCAAAAGCATATGGCATGAATGGCCACTAACTCTTTGAACCAAGCAATTATTTTTCTCCAATGATTTTAAATGAAGCTTCAATGTCTCTTGTGCGAAAATGAAATACTTTCTTGAAAAGCTCTTCACAGAGGGAACTTTACACAGAGAACTCTCTTTACCTATGTATAAATACCTACTTGTAAAACTACCTCTCTCATTCATTAAAGGATGTAATAACTTCTTATATTCTGACAGTGGCTCGTCCAGACCTTGGCTTCTACAGTGGAAACTGTAATGGTGGGTCAAAGACCTGTATGGTTAAAATGAATGTTGTCTTTGATTTCGACTATAGACAAGGCATTGCAAAGACCTTGTTCAGAACACTGTGGTGAACAGACAGAAGTTGAGCCTTTTGAACTTCTGAGTTCACTTTCTCTGCTAGTTTTATTGGGTCAGTGAGGAATAACTTTAATAGGCTTCCTGCAGTGCTGCTGGCTAACCAAATTTGGATAAGATAGCCATTCCTTGGTGGGAGCATTCCACCCTTTAGAAGCAAAAATATAGTGGGGTTCCTTCAGACTTGAGTCATTTCTGAGGTAAACTCAGAGAAAAGGAAACAATTTTCAGGCAATATGAGGAGCTCACAAGCCTCAGTAGACACGGTTGGAAATAAGGACAAGGTATCTTTAACCTCATGTGACCCCGGATTTTTAGATGTGCTATACCCAACACATAATTTAAATGAACTTAAACTGACTGAATACAGTTCACAAGACTCTAGACTGCAATTTAAGTGTTAAACTGCTGCCACACCAAGTCACGTGACACAACAACATGATGTTGATTTCCATGAAGTGCTTCTGTGGGTGCAGAGCCAACAAACGTGCATCTGGAAAGAAACCTCTTTAAGGTTTTCATTGAAACCTGTTTGGGTGTAGAGTAAGTTTCTAGTTTAGTTTGATATGCCATTTAAAAAATGCATTCATTTTTCATGTGTCAGAGCACTGATAAACATTATGTCCACATAATTCAAAACATGAATAACCAACACTCATGGAAACATAATATATTTGATAAAAAATAATAAAATAAATAAATCTGACTTTCTATAACTTGGCATTATTTAAACAAAGTACACGTTTACCGCAAAAAAACGATTTGCTCTAGATTTTTATTTTTTGCTTATTTATTAGGTGCTACTAGATACAAATTAGAAAAGGGAAATGGAAATGGATAATGCACACAGCAGTCACACCCAGGTCTCAGGAGGTTAAGTCACTGTTTAAAGGAATAGTTTACCCAAGAATTACAATTCTGTCAGAATGTTCTTACCCGCAAGTACCCCTAACTAATTATTATTCTTAGAGCTGGACCGCAGAAGCCAAAGTATTTTGGAGGCATACCTATATAAACATTCTAAAATTGTCCACTTTTGGGGGGAAAAAAATATTTTGCAAATCCAGTCTGGTGTGAATACATGTTACTTTGTTTTTGTAAATTCTCAAGAGCTTACAGTACTTAAAGGTAGTCTAACTCAACATCCCTTTGTTTATCAATCTGTCTTTCTCTCTCTCTCTCTCTCTCTCTCTCTCTCTCTCTCTCTCTCTCATTTTCTACATCTCAGTGGAGGAGGACACCGAGGAGAGCTCACGGTCGGGCCGCGACTCCATTTCCACAGCAACTGACCTTTCCCTTCTGCCCAGCGGAACGGCCAACACAGAAAAACGAGTGAATGGAGGACATACTAAAGATGACACGAAGAAGGAGAGGGGTGGGAAGGAAACGAAAGATAAGAGCAACGCCAAGAAAGGCGTGCTGAAGGGCCTGGGTGACATGTTCAGGTAGGGTGAACAGACCTGAGTACAAAAAACACTTCATTTAAGCTAGTGCTAGTGCAACATGACAGCTCCAGTATATGGGAGCAAACAAGCTCTCTGGGACTAATATGGTGACCTCACCTTTACCTGTAGTTTGGTTGTCATTGATGGATGCCCGGGGCCGTTTTAATGGAGATTTTTAATAAGGGATTATGTTTTATTCATCAATGCATGGATTTCTCTCCCAAAATCTGCAATGCTAAGCAGAGACTTTATAAACATCACGTAGCAGCTTATATGAGGGTGTAATTCAGTTGCAAATGATGGTATGTGAAGCTGGGTTCAAAAGTTCACTTGCAAAAATGCTTTTATTTAGAATTTATTTTGAGTGAACAGCTGAATTCAACAATTAACAATACACACTGGTACTAAAAAGGTCCCCTTCAGTGTGCCACCCCAGTGATGCCCTTGAACCTGAAACTGTACCTTTTTTCTGAGAGTGTAGGTCCTTGACAACATGAGCATATAATTTTACTTCTTAAAAACACATATTCCTATAAACAATATGACATTAGAAGTGATCATTTCCATCACCTAGTTGAATATCATCAAAACTGTGAAGGATCTGCAAAGTTTCACTGCCTAGAAACAGGTCAAAACAAGTTCACAGGCATTGGTTAATTTTTAGTTTGAAGGATTAAGATTTTCTCAACTTCCCAACATAAACCAGACTCAAGTAGCCACACAAAGCCACTCTAGAGGGACAAGGCAGGCAAAGATAAAACACTTTTGGGATCTCCTATCATGAAAAGTTGCTTTCTTGGTTTCCCTGCCCCTCTGGGCTCTTTGAAAATGTGGTTTTTGCATCCATTTTTGAAGATTTGGTGCACATTTTCCCAGTGCCGGGCTAATTAAGCAGGGGCCTCCATTAATTATTCTGATTTGGTGCTCATTTGATTCCTGCATAGATTATCCACTCTCTTATCTGCATAATAAGTTGTTTTGCGGTGGATTAGCGTAATGAGATTAGATGGTGTAGTGTGTGGCATGCTGTGCTTTAATGAACAATAGAGACCTGTTTCCAGGTCATGTTTCAGGAGCTATGAAGGGTCAGTTATAATGCCCCCTTGATTTTTGCTGTGTTTCATTTTTATGTCCTGTAGAAAGAAGATGGCAGACTATTACAAACCCATAATCAAATGCTAGGTATTGTATGTGGCCTCTGTCTTGAAGTGAGTTTTATTAATTAATTAGGAATATGTGCGTAAGGTGTTCAGAATTCACTTCAGTCAGTGTTTAGGTTTAAGGGGCATGATACTTGATAAAAGATGCGTATCAGAATCATAATGAGCTTTATTGCCAAGTTGCTTACACAAGGAAGTTGTTATGGTGACAGAAGCTTCCAGTGCAAAGAGAATACAAAAAATATGCATATACAACATTTACATATACATATACACATATATACATAAACAGTGAAATAAGAATAAAAAATAAGATACAACAGATAAATATATAGAGGAAACAGTGGGGCAATAATGTCGTTCAATATGTTATATACAGATACACAGTTATGTGCAAGTTGACTTAATATATTGTGCAGAAGAGGTAGGATATGCCAAATAAATATAAATGGAATATAAATATGAATGAATAGTTGAATATGCACATGACTGTATTGCCACAATGAGAGAGTATTAACTGTTTAGATGGTGAATGGCCTGAGGGAAGAAACTGTTCTTGTGCCAGACTGTTCTGGTTCTCAGTGCTCTGTAGCGCCGGCCAGAGGGCAACAGTTCAAAAAGGTAGTGTGCTCAATGTAGGTCTCCTACTTCAGATCTTGTGAGATGGTAGTGCCCAGGAACCTGAATGACTCCACTGTTGCCACAGTGCTGTTCAGAATGGTGAGCGGGATCAATGCTGGGGTGTTCCTCCTAAGTTCCTCGATCATCTCTACTGTTTTGAGCGTGTTCTACTCCAGTTTGATTTGACTGCACAAGTGAGCCAGCCGTTCAACCTCCCTTCTGTAAACAGGCTCGTCATCATCTTGGATGAGGCTGATGACTATAGCGTCAAACTTCAGGAGCTTGACAGAGGGGTCCTTGGTGGTGCAGTCACTGGTGTACAGGGAGAACAGTAGTGGGGAGGGCACACATCCCTGAGGGGCACAAGTGCTGATTGTACATGTGCTGGAGGTGAATTTCCCCAGTTTCACTAACTGCTGCTTATCTGTCAGAAAGCTGGTGATCCACTGATGATAGAGGTGGGAACCGAGAGGTATATATCCCAAACTTTTGACCTTCTCTCTTCTCCTTCCATCATGCTCATTAGCATCAAATGCTGTGTCCACGTTAGAGCTGGAGACTTTTCCTGCTGAAACAGCTTAAACCAGCCTGGGGGCTGGTTTAAGCTGGGGGGTTGTTAGTCTATCAACCTGGTCAGGATGCAACATTGTTGTTGCGAAATCTGCTGATTTAATAGCTAACATAGATGAGGTGCTGTTGAAATTGCAAGAATGATTTGTAAAAGTCTTGGAAACATCAGTTATAATGGGTTGAAAATCTCTAGCCTATTGTTTTTCAGTGATGATGTGTGATTACACATTTATAATTTATTTTCATTTCAAGCTATTATTCCAAAATATAAGCATTTTATTTATTTATTAAAAAAATAAATACATATTTTGTGTAAAGGAAGGTTACATTTTATATTTTGCATGTGTAACATGTATCATATGTCACTAATATATAAGGTATAATTTATGTAGTGGGATCAGTCAAAATGCTGGCAAATCTTAACTACTTGCCCGACTGGGCCAGCAGACAAATCCTTATTGCTGAGGACTGGAGAAAGAGAGTTAGACAGATAGAGCAGAAAAACAAAACAAAAAAGAATTACCAAGTGATACAGAGAATTATAGAAAATTAGGACTATAGCAGAGGAGTCAGTGGTGAAATAGAGTATGCATTTGGTGTGTGTTAGAGAGAGAGTGGGATGGGTTTTGAATTTTCAGTAAGAACTAAAATGCAGTTCTGGCCCCCAGTGGAGACCCTCACTCCGCATAGATCCCCCCCCCCCTCTCTCGCTCTCTCTCTCTCTCATCCAACCCTCCTCTGTGAGTCATCCGCCACTCCCATCACACAAACACACACGCATGCACACACCTTGCCAGGAGAGTATGGATTACTGACATTCAACTCCACTTATTGCTGTCTCCCTCATTGTGTCTTTTTGTTCACACACATACAAATTCACTCCTGCAGCATTACACACTCATTTAGTCTCTCAAGGCCAATTTAACTGTAGCTGTCCTTCACTTATTCATCTCTTACATCTCACTAAGAAACACATGCACACTCTCCCCCAAGGAGGTCTGGGAGGCTTTTGCAATACACTGCAATTTAAACTCATCTGCATGCGTAGGTAAACATTCACAGATGAGCACAGTGCTTTATGGACACATTGATTGGAAGAATGTTAAAATCAGAACAGAAAGACATAGAGAGCGAGACATAGAGGAGAGGAGGCAAAGAGGAAAGAGAGAAAAATGTTGCAAAACACTAAACAGTTGTGGTCAATCAGAAGCAGGGCCGTTATAAAGCACAGGCTTACCGGGACTTAAGCGCATGGTCATTTGTAACAGAGTAGAGCAAAAACACTGCTTTACATTTACATGTAATGCAATTTCCGCAACAAGCTTTATGGTGGATAAGATAACTGTACATCTAAAGGGTGTTAATGTCATGCTTGACTGCATTCTGATCTAATGAATAGGTCATCTCCATCCAAAGAGCTGTAGAATGCAAGCATTAAAAAAATTACCTGGAAAGAGGGTAGACATCACTGTCTTTTCTTTTCCTACATGCATTATATAGAATGCATAAAGCCCAAAGTATACATTGGTCAGACGCAAATGCTGAGCATCCACGTACAGGACGCGTGATGCAAATCTTGTTATCAGCAGAGTGCATGAGCACTGATCACGCACAGCCCAATTTGTGTAACTGCACGTCTTTGCAACTGGATGTATTTGCTCTAATTAGTGGTTCCACAAGTTGACAACACTCACATTTGAGACATTGCAGTAACGAAGAAGCTCTAGAAGATGTAATCGCCAATGACCATCAGCAGATGAAGGTAAAAACAACAACATTGGATGTGTTCAAGTCAAGAGCACGTGTGTGAGGCACCAAAACAGGGTCCTACTGTGTTCTTGGGCCTCAGGATAGTATGAGAGGGTACGGCATACTGTCAGTGTTCTTAGTGATGTCTGCTAGAAGAGTGGAAGAATGAGGGATGGAAGTGGAAGTAAAAGACATAAATGAGTGCAGCGGAGTGAACTGGGGCACAGGGAGGAGGATGAGGAACGCCAGGGAGAAAGAAAGAAAGACTCCTGTTTTAATGCAGCTGGTCACGGCAACTTTCGCTTAGGGGCACACATGCCTCTTGCATTAGTGGACACTATTAATATGATGTAATTGGTAATCTTGCTGCCCCATCACATTGAATTACTCCACATTGAACCTAACCCCAAACTCCCTACCCCACACTGACCTTCAAACCTCAATGTAGCACCATCCTGCACAACCACCCTAGTTGCAAAAACCCCCAGCCTGGAGCGACAGCAGGAGCCTTTAGGGACCTCAAGGGGTCTGAAGGGGAAAAACCACAGATGCCTCCCCTCCCAACCATCTTTGTTATTTTTCCTCTCTGAGTGAGAATGTTGCTTGGGAGGATTGTGAGCAATGGAACCTCTCATTTGTGGGGCTTATTACAAACGCAAAATATATATGCTTTGTATTCTGTTATATTTGTGCAGCAAGAAAAAAGCTGCAGTATTTAATAAAAAAAGCCTTGATAGATGTGGTTGTTTATTTGGATTTTCAGTGCTAAATTGAATGGGTATGAAGTAGTTTAAGAATAAATATCAGTACTGACACTGAGAAACGACTCAGTTACTGATGTAACCTCCATTCCTTGATGGAGGGAACGAGACGTTGTGTCGATGTAGTGACCCTAGCGGTTCGCTCTTGAGAGCCCCAATCACCTCTGATTTATTTAGAAAAGGCCTATGAGAATTGGCGAGTGGAATTTGCATGAAACTCTCTGCCCCAGACATACAGGTATAAAAGTAGATGTCGTGCACCACTTGAGAGAGAGTCCCAGCCATGTCAGCGCCGGTTCAGCACTTTGGCAGGAGGGACACAGCATCTCATTCCCTCCATCAGGTAACGGAGGTTACATCAGTAATTCCCTGTCTGTCACTCACTCTACGTTGTATAGTGACACTAGGGGTCCCTATACAAAACTTCACAGGTGCTGAACTGTGTCACGAGGTACGGTGGAGCGGACACAGGCAAGCTGCTTCGTGCCTCACAGAGAGCGGTCGACCACATCGTGACCTTCCAGCGTGTCATGTAAGGCATCTCCTTGGTCCTGTTAAGGGTGGGAGGAGAGGCTACAGGAGGTGGCATTGCTGTATTAAGCAATTTCCCACCTTACCAGATGAGGCTACAGGAGGTGGCATTTCTGTATTAAGCAATTTCCCACCGAGCACCTGATAAAATAGCGCTGGGGATGTGCACTTCCCTCTCCTGGAGGGAGAGCACTATGGAGACCACATCCTAACTGAGGGAGGTTAACGTGGAGAATACCTCACATGGACTTATCAACCAGGAAGTTCGCATACGGAACGAAACCCTTTGGGGAGGACCCTATATAAGGAGAGGTAGAGTGAAGCTCTGCCGAGGGGAAGACACAGGGTTCACTGACAGGGAAACAGTAGAAATACATCATAAAGGATTACTGAGGGGGGAATCACCACGATAGGAGCACTGAGCTCAAGTACACGGGCTCACCTGAAAAGGGCCAAACCACGAGTATCAGGCCTGGTGGCATTACTCCTCTGCCGAGTTCACCACCGGACAGTGCTTAAGAAATCGAGAGGGCATCCAGTGTTTACCAGTTACGGGGAACTGTTATGGACAAGAAAGTGCACCTCGAGAGGGGAAAGGTACTAATGGAAGCGATGCACCCAACCAGCTACCCAAACTTTATCTGTTGGTACCCATTAACACTTGAGGTCTGGTCTGAGAACCAAGCCCGGTTGGGCCAGTACAGCACAACCATCAGGACTTGCTGCCCATCCTCCCTGACTTTGAACAATGTCTGTGCAACGAGACTCACTGGGGGAAATACATACTTGAACATGCCCAGAGGCCAGGTTCACGCCAAGGCATCTGTGCTGAGAAACCAATTGTCCAGCCACGAATGCTCAGGTTAGAGAGGAGGGTTCCACTCAAGACCGATGTTCACAGCTGCCTAGGCAAGCATGACTACTAACTCAGCGTCCGCTTTGTCCTGAGCACTACCGACCGAGAGCGAGAGCTCAGTAGATTTGTCCGCTTCTGAAAGCAGAAGCCTACCCTCCGAAGCTGCGACCGACAACTCATCCTCATCGTGAGCCCCGAATGAGACATTAAATTTGCCCTGAGGTGGACCGCCTGCCTCACTTGTGAACTCTACTGGGCAGAACGAGAGTGCTGGGGGATGGGAGATCCGCAGGGTCTGAGCCGGCAGATAGACTCCCATAACCACATCTAAATCGCTCATGACCAGCCACCTGTGCTTCAACACAGTGGAGTGGTGGTGGTGTAGTGGTCTAATGCACATAACTGATAAACTGGTAATCAGAAAGTTGGTGGTTCGACCTTGAGCAAGGCACTTAACTCCAGGTTGCTCCGGGGGGATTTTCCCTGTAATAAGTGTATGTTATTCGCTTTGGATAAAAGCGTCTGCCAAATGCACAAATGTAAATGTAACACAGGACGGACCAGGTCAGGGAGCAACCACTGATGTGTGCCTTATATCCAGCAGTAACGAGGTGACGGGACGAACACAACACATGTATTCGGGTCCAAAGAACAAGTCTGAATGAGTGGTGCATGCCATCTCCTTTTATACCCGTATGTCCGGGGCAGAGAGTGGTATGCAAATTCCACTTGCCAATTCTCATTGGCCTTTTCTGAATAAATCAAAGATGATTGGGGCTCTCAAGAGTGAACCCCTAGTGTCACTACATTGACACAACATCATTGAGTGACAGACAGGGAACTAAGTTTGTTGGATTGATTTTTCTTTCATCCTGAACATAAAGACCTCATGAAAATCTTGATGAACACAGTTTGCTGTCCTGTGTTGATGCATTTGTAATGAAACATGAAGTTAGGGTGGGACATTATGAAGGACTCGTGCATATAAAAAAATTGTAAATGGCCAGTAAGCTTTTATTACGTCATAGCCATAGACCATGATTTGCTAGTCGGGGATGGGACATTCTAATTCGAGAGAGCTTTTGATTGGACAAAAATCTTTGTATTGCAGTGTGGGTCATCGATATTTTTGGTCCATTTTCCCAGAAGCGAAATCATCAGATCTGCTAAAATCTGCTAAAAGTGAAACATTTTGTCAATGTTTAAGGAGCATATAAGCCTTAAACCTGTAGTATTGATTTTATGTGGCTTTAAAAGGTAATGTCATATTTCTGTGCCACTAGCAGACCAAAACAGGCTTCCAAAACATACCTACCACCCATTCTGCCTTGTCAGGCATTGTTCAATCAACATGTAGTCCCACCCAAACTCAGGACATTGGTTGAGCCAGAAGTTGACATGTCGGATCATTCCAAAAATATTGCAATGTTTTAAGCACCACAGACCCACAGTTTTTGCACTCTTCGGCAAGTCAACCTTACGAATTGCTTACTTTACCTTTGTGTAAGTATAATTAAACCAGTCTGATTACACCTGGCTAGGCACAAAGGCGTTCCATCAAACCAGTGTGACCAGAAGAGAATGACTGCAAGGGTTGTCTAAATTAAACACCTTCTCAAACTGTCTTTGCAACTTTATAGTGTCTTTATTTTTATGTTAAAAACATTCAAATAATCAAAAAACTACTTGGAAAAAGTTTAAAGTTGTTACTGTTTGAGCGGGCTGCTTTGATGCATCTATATTATCTAATGTCAAATGAAGAATGTATAAACTATTTTGTCCACCATTGCAATGTAAATTACATGGCAACTTGTTTGCAATCACATTTTAATTAATAATTTTAAATGTATTACATTCACATTTTATGTTTATATATATATATATATATATATATATATATATATATATATATATATATATATATATATATACAATCTGTCCCCTGTGATTTAAAAAATATATATATTTTTATTCAACTCGCATTAAATAACTCAAACTTGTAGATTGGTCAGAACAGTAAGAAAATAAAGCAGCGGTAGTGCACTTTATAGTTGTCTCTTAACATTACACTGAAATATGAGTATTTTACCATGTACTAAAAGTACTTCATGTTTAAGAAGTGACAGAAAACAGGAAGTGAAACAAAGGATTTGTGATATTGCAAAGTGATCGCTTGTCAAATTTCCAGCACCTTGGGTGGCCTCGCCCATCTGTCTCCTCCTTATGACAGAGGTATTGTTTGTGTCACGACCTCTTGAAATGAAAAGAAATTAAAACAATAGAAGTGAGATTGTCCCTCTGTAGGCTTAACATGGGGCTGTGTAAATATAATCTCTCTTAAAATAGTTCTCACCATGGTGGTCTGAACTGATTCATCGACAAGCTTCCTTCAGGGGTCACGGAGGGAACTCTTGAACGGAGTAAAAACCAGATATTCTCACCTCGATCGCGCCATTCAATTATCTACCTGCCAATCAAACAGCCTCGGCTCACAGCAGGGTGCACAAGGGTATAACCATAGCCGCCTTTAGAGAAGATGAGCTCTCAGAGACTCCATAAAATAAATAAAGTAATTGATATAACAGAGATCCCATTAAATATGAATGGAATTTAATTCAGAAGGTTTTATTAAGCATTAATGTATGTCACATATGGTATGATTGCATATTGCCATTCGGAATGGGATATTAGGCCGGTAGGTGAGGGAATGGATTACGCGGGAAGGTATTGGCATCCTATTCTGGCTTGTTAGAAATTTCTGCTTTCCATGCTGACTTTCCAGATATTTCCCCTCTAGTATATGTGATTGGACACCGCTGGCGGCCCATCCCAGGGCCAGGGATAATTGTATTTGGAGCTATTATATCCTTGCATCAGGTTTTCAGCCCCTTTGGGCCAACACAGGGTACCAGAAGGGGTCATGAGGTAATCAAATTTAAAATATGGCCAGAGTTGACACCGGATATACCAGTGTGCTTCTTGCAGTGACTCAGGGCCCAAATTTGTAAATGCTTTTGTCAAATAGGTGAGATTTAATATACCAATAATTGCGTTGGACTTCGCTCTTGCTTATTTTGTCGAAAGGAGTGTAGTGTCCTATGTTTGTGCATATGCTATATAGAATTACTTCCTCCTATAAAAAGAGCACAATTATTCCATTGATCAGCCAAGATCTCATGGTTTGGCTGGTAAGCATGGTTCAGTTAGCCCCTGCTGATTGGAAGTACACTAGTTGGTGATATGTCTCCATTAATATCTATTCAAAAGTAGCCATGTATCCTGATGGATTAAATGTTTTTGCAAGCAACATATAAATCACACTAGTTTCATTTTGACTGATTTTTTTGAAGGGCTCTTAAAAATGTGAAATGAACTTATTAAGCCCTGTCTGCTAACTATTGCATTTCTCAAAACTCTTATCTGATTTGTAGCCTGTTACATAAGCAATTTGTTTTGATCAGTCTATAAAGCACAGCAACTTTTCACTTTTTTGATTTGCGTCCCTTGGGAAAATGATAATCTTAATGAGATAACAAAAAACATCTTGTGAAGAGCATTGTGCACTTTTATCAGACAAATTAAGCCAGAGATCCACAGACTCTGTAAGACAATGAGAGAGAGAGAGAGAGAGAGAGATAGAATTGTATTACAGTTCATCTTGCAAAGTCTGATGACAAGTCTGATAAAGCAACCCATTAAACAAATTTTTATATTAAATTGACCACTGAGTATGAGATAAATTCACAGGAATGGAAGAGAAGAGGATGTTTTTTCTTGTGTTACAGCTTGGAAAGTGCTAATAAGATGTCCTTGTACACTCAACTAGAAATAAATAGCATAATATTTTATGAGTATTTACAAGTGCCTTCAAAAAAACCATTAGAAAAAGTGCTGCACTTAAAAACCAGTTTATTTAGGAGTCACATGTATATTATTCTGGTCATTAGCTGTATCTTTCCATGTTAATTATTAGTAGAGCATACACACAATGTCATGTTGCCACATGAAGCAGGAAATAGCAAAATTCAAACTCTAAACCAAAAAGCAATTAAAAAAAACACCATATCAAAAATTGAGAATGACATAACCTCAGACAGTGACCCCAGATGAGGATGCCTGTACAGTAGTTCTTGTAGTTCAACTGGTAAAACATGGTGCAAAAAAAATGGCAAAGTGGGTTTGATTCCTTGGTAACACACATGCTGATAAAAATTTATGACTTTAATGCACTGTAAGTCACTTTGGATAAAAACATCTGACAACTCAGCTGACTTTATAAAAATTAAATAAAAAAGAAAATAAACTAGCTTGATCTCTTCAAGAAGGTTAAAAGACAAATGACCAAAGAGTCTGTGGTTCCGAAACCTATTTCTGTTATTGTTTCTGAAGGTGTGGTCGCACATACCATGGCATGGTGAAATTTGGTGGGCGAAGAAGGCATTGGCGGATGTTGAGCGAGTGTGAAATAAGCAATAATATAACTGCTAAGCAGCCTTTTTTTAATGCTGCATTTTCTAAAAGTGAAGTTAAAAAGATACTCACTGCTAAAAGTATATCCTTGTCTACAGAGGAGCTGTGTACAAAACACAGGCAACATAGAGGTCACTTCCAAACTAAGCAATTTCCTCTTGGTCAGCACAGCGAATTTGCTTGTCAAAGTTCACCAAACTTGAACTTTACGTGAAATCCACGAGGGGAAATTCTTCACCACCTGAAGTCCACTACGCAAAATTCACAGTCACGCGGATTCCCATTGAGATGACTATATTTCGGCCAAGGTATACGTGACCATGTCTTTATTTTAGGCTTGGGATACAACAAAGTTATCAGGCTGATTACTAACTGGTTAACTGTCAACGTAAAAATTAAGGTTTGACAGTGAAGTTAAAGCAGTCAGCTTAAAGGTGGATTGAATGAGGGACTGCAAGAGGTATAGGCTGATAGAAAACATTTTAGAAGAATAGGTGAACTCTAAGTAAATGATTTGTTTCCTGAAAAAATTTATCTTTCTTTCTTTTTTATCAGTGTATAGCATGAAGGCTGGCTGTGAAAAGTAAATCTGTGGTCTTAATAATAATTGACTTGAGACAACTAATCCAGTAGATATGCATATGATATGGACGTCTCCTCCAGTTGATGTTACTGAGAAACTCCAGACACCCAGAGCAGAACTGATTGTTACACGATCTTCACCCCAAAGTTAAAGCCTAAGACATGCTTAAACAAAGTGCATTGAACGCCTCTGTCGACTGAATAAATCCTTATAAGCATGACAGAAGCTGTTTTAGTGCAGAACATTTTAAGCATTTCAATAATATCAGCTGCTCTTGGGAAAGTGTAAACAAGTACTAGTCGTACAAAATGGCCTCACGTGTAAGGAAATAACTGCAAAGAATATTGCACCTGAAAGAACCATTTACCGGATTATCAAGAACTTCAAGGAGAGAGGTTCAACTGCAGTGAAGAAGGCTTCAGGATGTCACAGAGTGTCCAGCAAGCACCAGGACAGTCTCCTCCTGAGGAGTCAGCTATGGAATCATGTCACCACCAGTGCAGAGTTTGCTCAATATTGGCAGCAGGTTGGTGTGAGTGCATCTGCATGCACAGTGAAGCGAAGACTTTTGGACAGAGCCTGGTGTAAGAAGGGCAGCAAATAAGCCACTTCTTAGACTGAAATTCTGCAGGAAGTACAAAGATTGGACATCAGAAGACTGTTGCAATTAAATTTTTTCTGATGAAGCCCCCTTCCGACTCTTTAGGACATCTGGAAAATCGATAGTCCGGATAAGAAAAGGTGAATGCTACCATGAGTCCTGTGTCGTGCCAACAGTGAAGCATCCTGAGACCATCCAAGTGTGGGGTTGCTTTTCATCTAAGGGAGTGGACACACAATCTCAAAATTCTGCCCAAAAACATTGCCATGAATAAAGAATGGTATCAAAATATCCTGGAAAGGCAACTTCTCCCAACGATCCAGGAGCAATTTGGTGATGATCTGTGCATTTTCCAGCATGATGGAGCACCATGTCTCAAGGCAAGAGTGATAATGAAGTGGCTCGGTGATTATTACATTGAAATGTTGGATCCGTGGCCAGGCAAGTCCCCGGATCTTAATCCCATTGAGAACTTGCAGTCAATCCTCAAAATGCGAGCGGACCAGAAGAACCCCACAAATTGTGATCAATTACAAGCACTAATAAGGCAAGAATGGATCGCCATCAGTCAGGATTTGGCACAGAAGTTGATATCCAGCATGCCAGAGCTTTTTTGGGGAAAATATGAATTGCAATGAGTTGACTGGATCATTATTTGTTTTTTAATGGAACACTTGGATGGACTAGCAATGTACAGATCAATTTTGTAACCACAGAATGTTGTTAGCTTTTATCTGGACCCAGTATGATCCAATGGCTCTGGCCAAATTATGAAAAATTCAAAACAACCCTACAATCGCTGTAGAGCTTCTACAGTCTACTGCATGGACATAAGTACTGTTGTCTGCAATAATAACCAAAGTTTGCTACCTGTTAGAGGGTGGATGTCTGCTGAGAACTTGGCGATTAAGCTGGCAACATCCCATGCTGCCTGGAACAAATACTGCTGACTGCACCCTCGGAAGCTTTACCACCAGTCTGCAGGCTTACAGTTGAACCACATATTTCAAAGTGTAGGAAACTGAGGACATTTACGTGGCAAAATTGGCTCAGCCACTGATGGAATTTAAAAAAAAGTTATTATTTATGCAGTCTTTTATGGTGGTGTAAGTGATGTTGAAATTATTACTGTGGATTTGAAGGTTGTGACAGGCATGAGGTCAAATGATGCCTTGGATCTTCTGGGTTCATACAATCTTGGCTTTTTTACATGAAAATGTGCTCTTTATTCACCTTTTTGTTTAGCTATATCTCATTGTCCATCGCTTTCTGTCTTTCTTTCTTCCATCATTCCAGTGCCTTGTGTGATGAAAAAGGAATAAAGAATGTAAATAGCTTTCACATTGATGGCTTGATACCAGTCAGATTGGAATTACATGTATCACTTATTTCAAAGGATGGCAGTTACGCTCAAATTCTCCATTTAATCTTTCTTGTGAAATACATATTTCCGATTCTGTGTTTGATGAAAGATTACTTTAATTTTTTCCTCCTCTGTTCTGTCGTTCCCTGGGTGATGATGTCTTAAGTGGTAGTTGTTCAACTCATTTGTCTTGAGGAGGTTATAATTGGACTTTTTTTATTTGGCACAATGGACTGAGTGAATAGAAAAAGCTGGATAGGACAGATCTGATGTGTGTGTGTGTGTGGGGGGGGGGGTGTTGAAAGAAAAACCCTGATGGTTTGGTGCTTGTACAATGTTGTTTGAAGGAGAAATGCAAGGGATCACAATTACAAGTGCAAGGGATCACAATTACACTTTAAAATAGTTAATCCTGCTTAAAGAAACATTCTAAACATATTCAACACATGTACTCACAGCTAGGAGGACTCGTGCCATAGCGCTGTGCTCCAAGATTTTCATTTGCTTTTTAATTTTTCTCATTCAACACAGTTTTGGTAAATGAACAATTGAAAACTAAAACAAATGCTCCCTTCACAGACAGTATACAGGTAGGAAGGCAACAAGGCATGTTCGAATCCTGTCTTTGAAGATGCCTTCGCCTGGTTGGTTTTTGAAGGCAGCAAAAATATCTACGCTGCCTATGATATCAAAACAATCTTGTGTGTGTGGTTCAACAGTGGTGGAAAAATAAAAATGCTGTTTGATAGATCGGTTGAAAGAAATAAATGAATTCATAATTGTCCAATATTGGGCCATTTTGAGATCATTAATGATAACTATGCTTGACTGATATGTAAATAGTAAATGTTGTTGAAAACAAGTGTTGGTTTAAATTCATCAAGACTCTCTCTTGGTTTAAAGACTGCCATTGATATTCCTGAAGCCTAGCATATCTTTGTTTTATCTTTAAAACACAGTGCTGTCCTTGTGCACCTTCTCCAAAGCTGAGTTTGACAGTGCGGCGATAGAGGTCAGGAATAATTAGGTCCATGGGGACAAGCCTAATCGCCAGGCTTTTGCACATAATATCGCTATAAACAACAGAGCTTGTCGGAAGGGCAACGGCGATGGTGTTGTGACTCAGGAATACAATAATGATGTCCCCATTAACATGGGCTAAGTACTAAAGGCTGGGAAAATTTGGAGAGGCACTTGATACTCCTGCACTTTCTCTCATTCCCTTTGTCTCTTGCTTTCTAATTAGACTATAGCAGGCATCTTTCAATGCTGGCTGTGATTTCAGCCTCTCTCTTGCCCTTGAGTGAAAAGGCTGACTTACCATTGGCACACGAGAGATACAGGGAGAATGGATGGATCCAACTTTCTCATCTTGCCTACCCTAACAAGAAGATATTAAAATTAAATGTGGCTGACTGGGGCCTTGCCTTAGGAGCTGTATGGTTCTAGCATAGATAGCAAAGCACCATTTAAAATGTAAGCTGAGAGAACTGAAGGTTGCTGTGAGGGTAGGTTTCATCTTCCATAGTGTTAATATATCTGTGCCATTTCCACAAGAAAGAATATATTTAAATATATTTTAGGGAATCCCACAAAGCCTGCCTTTAATATATCCTAATCATATTTAATCCCCCCCCACCAGTTCTTGATTGTTTCTTTGTATTTCAATGTTCTGAATAGCCTGAACAGGTTTACATCAGTAATATCGGTGAAGATATTGACCCTGATAACAGACCAATATCCTGTTCTTTAGCGCGTCCGGGTTTATCTGGCTGTCTATAACTGTAGCATCAAGAGGTACTTAGACTGCTTGTCTGTTAGACACACTACCCTAATGCCTGTCTCCTGGAGCCATGTTTTACGTTACTGCTTTATAAATCAATACGACTGAGGTATTACACATGGAAATGGAGAATATAAGCCTTGTCGCAGAGAATAGATAGGCGATGATGGTCTGTTTCAACAGTGAAGCTAGTTTAAATAATGTTTCATCTAATTTTGCTACAATCGGTTTATCACCCACAGTTCTATCAGGAAAACTCTCAGACTTGAGCGAAATTTAAGATGGCATTTATTTGATGAATATAAAACAGAAATATAATGTCTCTCTTTGGCGTAAGCCCTTTTTGGTGGTCCGAAGCAGTTGTACTCAAAATCGTCATATCCTGCCGGAGATATGAGGCAGGGGTGAGCAGCTTACCACCGTGCAGGATGGGACTCAACTGGTGGTGGTGAGGAGGTGGAGGTTGCCGTGTTAGCACACTGAAAGAACAATATAATAGAATGTGAGCAGACTTATAAAACATTGGCTTGCATGTGATTGGCTAGGCGTTATCTAGCTAATGGTGCGATGTTGTACAGCTGCTAGTCTTCCCGCTTGAACGACGGTGCGCTTACATTTCTAATTTATTTTTCTTTCCTTTGCATAAACATAACTTAAGATGATAATACTGACTGATATGCAATGTAATATAACTTAAAATAAACGCATATCTGGTTAATTGTCAATAAAGGGGTATGTGAGCCTTATTGTCAGGGCTGTGAAGGTACAAAAGACAAAAAAGGATGTGAAACACTGCTCTACATAATGTCCTTTGAACAACTAAAAGAGTAATGTATATTTACTGATGGAAGGTCACAAACCTTCAGCTTTTGAGACAGACATCACAAAAGCGATTTCATCAAATTGCCGTGTTCAGTTGGGAATGTCATACATAACACGTTTTGTTCCACGATTCCTCCAGACATAAGTGTCCCATGTCAAGTCTCCATAGTGTAAACAGGCCATTGTAATGCATTGCTTTGTGTGGTGAAATGTTAGTTTTGACAGCACTGGTGACAGAGATGAAGGGGGTGATTGAGGAGATGGTATTATTCAGCTATATATGTGGGCTGTTGAGTAAATAGCATGCTCCTTCGGGTAAGCTAATGTTTTTTTGAGCATTAAAGCTCAATTGCCTCCTTGATGGTCGCAGTTACTCCTGTGCAAGGTTTTGATTGAGTAAAATCTGTAATTATGCCATGGAGGAGTAATTGGATTGTATTTTCTCTGTGAAGAAAACAGCCACATAAAGGAATGTAATTCTAACATGCTGCTACTGCATACTTTGCAATAAATTCAGCATATTACCTAAAAACTTTTCTCCAAAATTATTATATGAAACAGTAAACAGAATGGTAAAATGAGTTTGTTTACAGGCACATCAATACTCTGATAACTAAAGCCTAGTGTACACTACAAGACTTGCAGTCGGCACCCTGCAACTCATAGTCTTGCTTTCCATCATTCTGGTGAGGACACTACAGGATTTTAGTGTATCAAATACACAACCATTCGTCCCCGACAATGTACATAGTCCAAATGTACAAGCGAGATGCATCACTGTTACACCTGGTTGTCTCTTTTGACCATTTGTGTTCAGATATTGAGGGGAGATTTTCTGATTTCATGACGACATACATCAATCATAACTTCTGTGTTTTACAAAATGATAATACAGTGAGAAAAAAAAGTAAAAGAAGAGTTTATTATTATTTATTTTAGTGCAGTACCTGAAACTGAGCTTCTAATGTCCATGCTGCTCATATCTGTGGTCATATAGTGCAAGTGCAAACAGATCGGCCAAAATGCACAAACTCATGCAGTTTATTATGTCAACAAACATGAAAGAATGGTTCTCGCCCATTTTTGTACATATTTGCAAAGGATAATAAAGGCAAACAGCTGAAAATGATAAAGACTGCGGGTAGGGGGATGTGGATGAAGTTTCATTGGGGAGGATAGATGCGGCACTTTTCTGTATTGCCTACTTGCACAGCGACTTTGTTATTGGCGCTCCCGTCTACAAGAGTGCTCTCATCATTGGGGATCTTGTTGGTCTTGGGGAGGGCAGCTTACACGCTGACGCCACGAATAAACATGTTCCCCTAGGTGACTGCCTAGTTCACCTATGCCTAGAAATGGCCCTGGTCATAGCGTATGGGACTCGTCTCTGCATGTCGCACAGTACGCACACAACAAGATTGTTCGTCGTGAGATTTGAGACTTCTCATCGCAGACCAGTCGGCAGCTCACAAGATCAAAGGAGACGAACTGGAGTTATGTAGTTTACACTTGGCCAAACAAAAAATCAATGTATAAAAAAAAACAAATTGACAATGTAAGAAAACAGTGTTTCAATGAGACTTGAAATTATCTCGTTGTACTGTCCTTTTGATATCAAAAGGTAAACAGTCACGTGCACAGCACTTGCGCTGCTCTTGCACACATTGGACAAACTGGTAAGAACACAGATAAACTTGTTTACATACATTTATTTTATTTTATTGTTTTCATTTTTTGACCAGCCAGTTGTGGATTTGAAAACATTCTAACTGTTTTCTCTGAATACTATCATACTGGAGCCAAACCTGTCTAACATATGACAGATGATAGTCTCAGTGACCCTATTTTGGTCACAACTCAATTTTGATGAAATGTGTAGTTACTGTGTTTTGGCCTTGCGTAGCTGTATGCCTTTCAAAACATAGCAAACGTCTTATTTCACATAAAAATCCAAAGAATTTGTCAGGGTAGGGTGGTAATTATAATTTGTTTAGTTTTACAACAGTAGAGGTTTATGAGAGGTCCCCTGCATAATATAAGAAAAACAAACTTGTGTGTTAGTCTATGTAGTGTCATATGTTTTTATTGCTGGCTGGTGTATGGTTGTTTGTGTGAATGAGTTTCCCCTGCCTCCTTTGAGCAGTGAGGCTGTACACCTCTCTCTCTCTCTCTCTCTCTCTCCCTCTCTCTCTCTCTCTCTCTCTCTCTCTCTCTCTCTCTCTCTCTCTCACACACACACACGTGTGTTTTGAAGCCGGCAGGTGTTTAGGTACTCATTACTCATGGCTGTCACAGAAGCAGAGGGGAGAGATGCTTAGTGATGGCCCATTAAACTGTACTTTTGTGCTCTGGAAACCAGAGACCACACTTTATGATGAAGTCAGTGGAAGTGTGTGTGAATGGCATACAAAGGGCTACCTAAGGAGACATGCTCACCTCACAGCAAAACACACACCATTGTGTTACTTAACAAATAGGTTACAATTGATATACAGTAGGACTGTTTGTTTAGATTTTTTATAACAACAACCAAAAAAAAAACAAGTTTTGGCAAGTAGTGTACAGTGGTAATATAATGGTACCCTTGAGTACCTGGAAAATAGACAATACCACTTATTTTCTTTTTGATCCAATACCAACAATTTCAAATCCAATTTTGTCGATACCAATACCAAAACTGATTCTTCTATTGAATTTTATTTTTGTGATTTCTTGGGACAAAAAATTAGTAATTTAAAATAAAAATATTTGGTCATTTTTCTTTCTTTCTTTATTTTGTATATATATATATATATTTGTGAGCCTAAACAGAAAATTATTAGACTTCTGTTTTGTTTACCCTTACAAAAATAAACCATCGTTTAACTACATAACTATAGTCTATCCATGGGATTTAGTTAAACCTTAGTTACCACACAATTAACCATTGTTACTACTACAATGTTACTGTAGTAAAACCATGGTTTCAAAATTGTTAATACTTAATTATTACTCTAACTAATAAACTAATTCATAAAATTCATAAAACACAATAACCTGTTAGCATGGTAGCTAGCAGGAGTGTAGTAATGTTCATGTGAACACGTTATCTTGTATTACCATATATAGCCTACATAAAAATTAATGGTTATTTGTTTAATTTATGTACTATTATGTGATTGTCTGTGTATAGCGAAATTGCTTTCCTACTTAAAATTGAAATGATTTGATATCTAGAGAAAAAGGCACCACCGACAGCAGTTAAGGGCAAAAAAACAAAAGTGTAATTTTGTGTAATTTTGTCAACTTAGCTACAATTGGCAATGTATCTTTGAAACAAATACATTTCTTTTTCACTAGTTTACAGTCAGGTGCAATATTTGGGATGGTGTGAGGCTGTCCAAAACGAATATGTTTAGTTTGAAAATCAACCCAAAAAATCAAGATGGCGGCTCATGTTGTAGCGATTTTGTTGAGCATTCTATCCACGTTAATATCATTGTTAAAGATAAATGTTACTTTGTACAACCTTCACATTGCATTTCTTTAAAGGCGACGGGAAGTGTACTCAAAACTGCTGTCCGGCGGCAATTGAGTTGCATACAGGTACATGGAAATGACGCAGGGCCACACTTTTTTACTTTTCCGCATGCACGGTAAGGGGATTTAAGCATTTTAAAACATTTTAGTGTGGACGAGCAAGTTTTGGAAAATGTTTGACAACTGACCCATGAGGTATTTTGCAAACAGCTTTAAAACTGCTTGACAAATAGACTGTTCACTCACTTATTAGGTCTCTTTTTTTACTGGTGACATTCAGTCTGACCTGCTGAAGTCCTGTTTCACTGTAAGCTCTGCCAGCCACCGAGCCAACACAAACTCCAGCCAAAACCAATACCACTGATTGAAGTGCATTCAACTGAAGAACAAAAGGACAAAGCACATTGTCTCTATGTATATGGCTGTCTATTGTGCTGTCTCTGATTCATTTACCACTTAATTATGTTGGAGTCATTCAGCTTGTTCGTTTCCTTTGCAATGCAGACAAGAAAATACTGTTAGAAGCTGTAAGGAAGTGCTAAAATCATTCACCTTGGCCGCACCAATCCCAGAAGATTTGTGTAAAGGCCTTAACCAATCACGTGCACCATATGTGTTTTGCTACCTGGTCTTAGAATAATGTTAAATGTTTCCCTAATTTTTTTGTCAACTGATTTTCATTTGGCTCAGTGTACGTATCATGGCAGTTTCCCAAATGTACTCTAGAGGCGCTGCAACAGCAAAGACATTAATTCCCTTTCACACAAATCATGATTGAAAGGGCATTATCAGTTTTGGAACACTTAAGGCCCTGATATACTTCCAGATAAGTTTTTCTTTGTTATGCACACAGGAGTAAAAAGAATTTCGAAACAGTTGAGCAGCTGTATACTGTTTGCGAACATTCAGATACCCGCCACACTGCTGTTGGTAGTGTTTAGAAGTACATTTAAATATGAGGATGCTCTGTAAGACCTTAACTAATGCGAGATTAAAATGTGTTATCAATGACTTTATGGCTCATTTTATGAGTAGAATTCACACTAGATCAGTAAAAGAAGCTGTTTTAACCACTCAATGATGATTTAAAGTAATATATGAAGTAGGATATGTGCAATTTGTCTTTATTGCTTTCCGAATTCATGATGCTAATGTGATAACATTCTATGCATGGCCATAATATCCGCCGATTACACTCTATTATTGTAATTTATGATGACACTGATACAACTGCAAATACTGGTGTATAAAATAGTGTTGATGGGAAGAATACAGACAAAAGAATGATGATAGGCATACCTTTCTATGTGCAAATGTGTGAATGGCTTTCACTGCAGAAGGCTCATGAGTGAAGCAGCATCCCTTTTGTAGATTCATAATAATAAAAAAACTTTAACATGTTCTTGGAAAACGTCTGCACGAACAATCATACAGGTGTATGTAAATTTGTACCAGCTCACTGGTGTGTTCATGTTGACTGATCTTGAATGACTGAACAACATAAACATGATTAATGGCTGGCCTCAAGGTAGGTGGAGCTTCAGGTCACACCTACTGATGACATGGACCAATGGCAGTAAGAGGGTGTTTACCTTCTTAAGATGTAAGATGTTTTCATAAAGGTTTGCCCAGGCGAGCTGATACGAACCACCAAAACAAACTCAAAAACACTTTAGCCAGATTTAGTTCTAAATGACGTCACACCCGTTCGTTCTTCAATTTTGTATGAAGTATATTGGGACCTTAACTTTTCCCTCCATCTTATGACATCTAAACACTTTTACTCTAGTGCATGACTAAAGGAAATACATTTTAACATTTGCATTTCATAACCAACTATATATACATTCGTGTTGAGAAAGATAAAATCTAATAGAGATTAGAAAAGTAAACCAAATGATTCTGCCTCATCCTACAGGTCAAGGGAACAGTGTCAACACATCATAAAAAAGTCCCTCAAGTTGTTCATTAGAAGCTCTCTGTAGTTTCAAGTCTCCATTTGTTAATAACAATTTTGCTTAAAGCCTCAGGCATTGTAGAGATTAATAAAATACCATGGTAGCTCTCCAGGGACAGTTCAGCAATTCAGCCTTGGTCCATTTCATCAAATTGACGTTGACTCCTGTAGGAGTATTACTGTAAGGGTTAAATAATTCATATTTGTCTGTAAGATAACCACATTGATTTTTTTGTAGAAAAAAATGTGTTTTATTGAGCTTACTTGTTTGTGCATTTTAGAGTCAAGAAATTTGAAATTGTCATTGATTAATTTCCACACAAGCCTCCAAAATCCTCACCTCCCTCTTGGTACAGTATATCTCTCCCATGTCACTTTAAGAGAAGGATGAGCTGATGATAGACAGAGAGAGAGAGAGAGAGAGAGAGAGAGAGAGAGAGAGTGGTGAAAAGGAGGATTATTTAAAGAGTTAATGAAAAAGACCTTGAGATGTACGGTTGGTTGTCAGCAACAGCAGTGATAGATCGAGCCTCCGCTGTTATTAGCATTCATGTGGTAGAGTTTTATGCCTAGAACTGAGCCATTTGTTGATTAATTTATTTAGTTAATGTACAGTATCCAAAGGACAATAGTAGCAAGTTTGGTCTTTCAACGCTTATGTAACCAGAGAGGATCTCCCCCACAATCTCATGTTGGATCCTGAAGTAATTTAGCAATGGAGCAGCCAGCATTGTAAAGTACAACAATAAACTTATTTGGGGAAAAGGGTTTCCCATTTCATGAATATATTCAATCTAGTGGCCCTAAATCAGCTCTGTCTGAGGTAATTCTATTGAGATTGGGAGGAAAGTGTGTGCTCTTGGGGTCTATGGTGAACCTTGGCAAGAGAGTTAAGAAAATAAACATGTGGTTGTAGAGGTTAAGATGCTGTAGATATTGAATAGAGTTTTTGTTAAGGGCATGTACCATCACACTTTCTGTCTCTGACTGTTGGATTGGGTTTTTGTTGGGTGATCGAATTAGATTTTCATAATCAATATGCATTTGGAGCACTTTTGAAATGAGCCGTCACGAGTATGCAGCTTTGTAAATTAAAAAGATTACTTTTATTGAATGAAATGTTTACTTGTATTGAAGACATTCATTCATATTGTCGCCCCTCAGATTTTTACACTGTTTGTTATTGCTTTATCTGTACTCAGATTTGATTATCACCTCCAGTAATCATTTATTTGTGAGAAACACACTTACACACACACACACACACACACACACACACACACACACACATGTTGTGTTTCCATGTTTTATGGGGACTTTCCATAGACATAATGGTTTTTATACTGTACAAACTTTATATTCTATCCCCTAAACCTAACCCTACCCCTAAACCTAACCCTCACAGAAAACTTTCTGCATTTTTACATTTTCAAAAAACATAATTTAGTATGATTTATAAGCTGTTTTCCTCATGGGGACCGACAAAATGTCCCCACAAGGTCAAAAATTTCGGGTTTTACTATCCTTATGGGGACATTTGGTCCCCACAAAGTGATAAATACACGCTCACACACACACACACACACACACACACACACACACACACACACACACACACACACACACACACACACACAAAATTATAACTTCCAGACTACTGTTGTGATATTGTACATGCTTTAACAGTGTACTTGAAGACCACAATCCGTACTACCCGGGGCACCGTTCCCACCAGTGTTGCCCCTGTTTGCCCAAATTGCATCACTAGGAACACTTTAAGAACCATACTATCGCAAGATGTTCTCTTCAAGTCATGGAGCTGCTACGAGCCCTAAAGGGAACTGTTGATAATGACAAAGTCCTTAAGACCGACATTGAGGACTGTTCCATAGACTGAAAACCTGGTCTATACCACATCCTGTGCAAAGGCTGGTCAGTGTAATGATTTTAAGATTTCAATCAGGAAGAGACAATGGTTGAGGAAGTTTTCCAGTTGATGTCTTTGGGGACTGATAAATCATGCAACACTTTATTTTTTCAAGCCCTAACTAAGAGTTACCCACTCACTTCCTGTTGATTGAAAAACTACTGCCAACCAGGGTACATATGGGCTGTTAAGCCTTCTTTGGTCTTTTGGGTCATTTTATTCATTTTTAAAATGTTTCTAAATGGGTCTGAAAGTTCTGCAACGTCAGTGAAGAGTTAAACTGTTCAGTTGATAACACTACAACATTTTAAAGATTTGGAGTTTACAACTGTCCACTACTGCTACTTAAGTTCTGTGATTAGTACTTTTATAATTGAAGTTATCGTTCTAAATTTTGATAAAAGCGGTTGGCTTTGCATTCCTTTGCAATAGTATGTGTTCCCTTGCAATACATTTACCATGGGTTTACTATAGTAACCATATTTTAACCTTGATATTCATAGTAAAACTATAGTAAAAAATTGTTTTCAGGAAAATGAAAATCTTAATGCAAATACTAATTTTGTGGTTACTATGGTTTTACTACAAATATGTATTTGTAGATAAACCATGGTTACTATATGGGTACAGTATATTGTATTAAAACGTCATGGTTACTGTTGTAACCTCCGTTCCCCGAGGGAAGGAACGAGACGTTGTGTCGACACAAGGGGTCTTCCTGGGACGCCAAATGTACTTCTGAACCTGAAAGAAGGCCAGTGTCAAGTTGGCAGACACAAGGGGTCCCGTATAAAAATGCCACACACTGACCGTGTTACGTGAACTGCCGAGACAGGAGCAAGCAGGCTACTGCGTGCTAGAGGCAACTGTGTCGGCTGCACGTAGCCCTCCCCAACGCCCCCAAAGAGGTGTCACATACAGACCTCAGGTTCCCCGCACCCCTGAGGTCTGTATGTGGTTATGGGCAAAATAGTGGCGCAAGAGCACAAAATATGTGCACTGTACATCAAATTGCATTATGAGTATAAAAGAATGAACTATATGTGAAATGAACCCTTCTTTTGGCCTTGTGGGTCATTTGGAAATGGTTCTTAATATATCTGAGAGTTCTGCAAAACCAACGAAGGGTTTAATTGTTCAGTCAGAACGTGCACAATGCTATAAAATGTCAAAGATCTGGAGTTTTCCACTGTCAATCAGTGTAATAATTAACTTTGTTACTCTCCCTGTAGATGAAGTTTGATGATTCATACCACTAAAATGTGAAGTTGTCTGTTCAAAGAAGTTGAAATTGGTTCTGCCCAGCTGTATGCTGCAGCTCAGTATCCATGTTTATTCTATCTATCTATCTATCTATCTATCTATCTATCTATCTATCTATCTATCTATCTATCTATCTATCTATCTATCTTTCATTATTTGCTGAGAAAGGCCCCCAAATAAATATCCTTCATATAAATAATACATAATAATTCAAATATTATAAATATAATATGTAGGGCCTATAAATATACAATTCGGATTGTATACGAAGTTAAGTTTAAAATAAATTGCATTATTGTGGCAGATGATTAAAGCATTAATTAGAAAATATAAAAAGTGTCATAAGAAATTTACATAAGAATATATTGTTTGTTTTATTGTCATATAATTTGACAAGCCTACAGTTGACAGCAATCTGTTTTGCATTGAGTTTGTCAATGTGTCTAGTTCTCACAGTATGTGTTCTTGTGTTCCATCTGCGCTGTTTCTAATTGTCGCTCTATGTACATGTTCATGCCTCAGACAGACCCATTTGCAGCATCTCACTGGAACTTGGCGTCATAACTGGCAAATTATTTGGATGCTGTGTCAAGTTAAACGTAGTGGAAACTTTGACAATCACATCTGACCATTCCTATATTTTGTTGTGTTTCCTCCACCTGTTGTGCTTCCAACATGAGCGGTTCTTATTCTGTGGCTGCACTATTTTAGAGGTTTGTTGAGGCTTGGTTACTGATGTAACCTCTGTTCCCTGATGGAGGGAATGAGATGTTGTGTCGATGTAGTGACACTAGGGGTCCGATCTTGAGAGCCCCAATCACCTTAAAAAAGCTTAAAATAGAAAAGGCCAATGAAAATTGGTAATTGGCATTTGCATGCCACTCTCAGCCCCGGACTTACGGGTATAAAAGGATAAAGCATGCATCACTCATTCAGATGTAGGCTGAGGAGCAGGTAGAGAGTCCTGGCCATGTCAGTGGCCGGTTCAGCGTTGTGGCAGGAGGGACACAATGTCTCGTTCCCTCCATCAGGGAACAGAGGTTACATATGTAAACAAGACATTTCCTGTCTGTCACTCACTCAATGTTGTGTAGATGTAGTGACACTAGGGTTTCCTATAGGAAAAGCCGCAGACGCTGAACTGTGTCACGAGGTACTGAGGAGTGTACACGGAACAGGACTTGCTGCTTGTCCTCCCTGACCTTGTACATAGTCTGTGCAATGAGGCTCACAGGAGGAAATGCATACTTGCGTAGCCCCCAAGGCCAGCTGTGCGCCAAGGCATCTGTGCTGAGGGGGGCCTTGGACAGGGACTACCACAGGGGGCAGTGAGAGGAGTCTTGGGAGGCGAATAGGTCTACCTGTGCCTCCCCGAATCTCTCCCAAATCAGCCGGAGCGTTACCTCTCGTGAGAGCATGTCCGCAGCACAGTTGAGGATGCCCGGAAGGTGAGTGGCTCGCAAGGTCTGCTGACTCCAAAGGTGGCAGGCAAGTTGCGACATGTGACGCAAGCGTACACCGCTTTAGTGATTTATGGACACTATGGTCGCTGTGTTGTCGGTTTGAACCAACACATGCTTGCCCTGAATAAATGGCCGAAGCCTCCTCAGGGCCAGCAATACCAGCAGAAACTCTAAGCAATTGATGTGACATTGGAGTCAGGCCCCCATCCAGAGCCCCAACACTCAGGGCAGGGTGGATGGTTCCACTTCAGCCCGATGTTTGCAGCCGCCGCATCGGAATGAGTGATGCACGCCATCTACTTTTATAACCGTATGTCCGGGTCAGACCGTGACATGCAAATTCCACTCGCCAATTTTCATTGGCCTTTACTATTTTAAGCAAAGGTGATTGGGGCTCTCAAGGTCAAACCCCTAGTGTCACTACAGCGACACAACATCGAGTGTGTGACAGACAGGGAACAGTTGTACTTCAAGCTTGAAAAAGTCTGTAATTTGCTTTCTGACACCACCTCTAAATTCATCTCACACATGTAATGAACACTGGAAGATCTCTCTGCCCACTTGCGGTTCATATGGTAGGAAAATCTGTACTGTTATTACGAAATTGACATAAACGTCATGGGGCATGATTACCTGCGTAGATTTTCTAATGCGTTATTTGTTATATAATTAATTGCATTCAATTAACACGTTAAATCAACAGCTCTAATATATATATATATATATATATATATATATATATATATATATATATATACTACACAGGTTTTATATAAGAGGCTTGCCATTTTAGCAAAAAGCGTACCATATGCAAGAAAACTGTTTCTGTCCACACAGGTTTGGCAAACACCGCAAAGAAGGAGACAAGATGGAGAGGAAAGGCTCTAGCAAGAACAAGATGGAAGAAACTCAGGCCACAGAAGAGGAGACACAGAGAATGAAGCTGGAACAGGAGAGGTAAGTGTTGCATTCTGTTCCCAGTCCCCGTAAAAAGCCTCTCAATTAAGCCTAACCACTGCTGCCTGCAAAATTAGCAAACTGTCTAATTAAGTAAATGGGGTCCAGCGGGGTAAAAGTTCTGGGAAAGCTCTTAGATGTCATTGTTGTAAACGGTCAAGAGCTTTTATAACAGTGCATTAAATTGATAATGTATGGATTTTTTTTCTTTTGTACTCATGAACGGAAGGAACGGACCTGATAATGGAGGTTCTTTGGGGCTGCTGACTAAATGGAGGTCCTTACAGTGCAGGTTGAATGAAAGAGATGTTGTTATTTTTGTTGCAGCATTAGACACATTTTCAGTCATTTTAGTTTCTGAAATTAGGGGATGTTGTTGCCAGGTAGATGTTTTCAGAGCAGTCATTTGCCCTCTCTCAAAGAAGAGTGAAAGCTAAGCAGTAGGCCTACTTTTTATTCTCATTCTAATTCCACTAAATCCCCACAATAATAACCCACCTTATAAAACAATAATTTGTTAGCCAATATAAAAGTAATACTTCAGGAATCCACAAAGAGCAGAATATAAAAATACAATTGTGTGAACACATGAAAATGCATAATATATAATCAAATATTCAAACATGCACATTTGCTGCTCTATTTCTAACAAAACTGCTTTTCACACTCCCCAAAAATATATTTATCTATAAATACAATTAAAATTTGCATTTCGGCCTGCCTTCATATTATACAGTGAAAAAAAGAAATTAACTGTTTTTTTTATCAAGCATGTGTTGGAAATGCTATGCAATTGAAATGCAACAGTAGGCATATTTCTGTCTATAGTGTATGCATTGCAAACACTGTGATGACATTAAGCCTGTGTCCACTCAAAGAAACATCTGAAACCCATTTCTAAGCACTTGTCTTGTCTCTGACACTCTCCACTATGGGCACTGGGAATCAGACTTTGGCTGCCAGCCCAACACAGCCCAAAGACAGCATGCTTTCCTGGGGCCCCGCTTTTGTGTGTCTACCACCTGGGCCCCTTAGAGGCAGAAAAACCAGCAGGGATGCCGAGAGATAAGTGCTGGCTTGCTGCATAGCATTCACTAACCCTTGTTTCTATTTGTCTGGATTTGTTTTTGTGAGGTTTTCATATTTCCCTAGTTGTCCTTTTGGAATTGTTTAGTTACTATGCACTGCTCTCTTATTTGAGCTCTCTTTTATCTCTCTTCCTTTTTTATTTTCTCACCTGTGCTGTTTTTCTTGAGTTGATAGCAGGGAATCCTTCAGGGAAATTGGTCTGGTATAATAATAATCTGCCCAGCCGCCACATGGTGATGTGATATTCAAAGAGCCACACAAGGGAGACTGAGGAAAATCAATTACAGCCTTATTTTTAGGGGTGTTATTACACAGCACTACAGGTTAGATGATCATATGTGTGCATACTTGTGCATACTGTTTGCGCTTGCAAGCAGGGCCGTAACCACAAGAGACATTGAGGGGGACATGTCCACCCATATTTTCATATTATTATGTTATTTTATAGGTGAACTAACCCTTATAATTTATTACGTTTGGTCCCATCATTGAGGTAACATCATTGCTTGCAGGGGATTTTTTACAGATATATGAGCATCTCTAGGATTTGAAAAGATCAGAGGCTAAGGCTAAAACATCAGGGGCTAAGTGTATCCACCAATATGCATTTCTATTAATATAAGCTTTAAATACATAGAAATTAACATGCAAACATAAACAAGTACAAAGCCACAATAACCTTTAAAAAATATTTTTTTTTGCTAAAGTACACATTAGTTGTACATTGTGTTTAGCAGTGTGGCGTTTCATGATAAATCGATCAAATGTTTTAAATGGCATATCGGGTGAAACTAGAGACTCAAACAGGTTTCAGTGTAAACAAAGACAAACTCTGCTGTGGTCAGTGCCATGTTGTTTTGCCACATGACTCCATGTATCGAAAGTTTAACTGTTAATGATTAAATTATGCATTGCATATAGTGAAGCCAAAATACAACGTCCACACATGTGTATGCAGGGTTGCACAAGGTTAAATATTTAAGTAATCTTTAGCTAAATCTGAAATCCAAAAGTCTTAGAGATACTCATATGACATGGAGGAGGGCGGGGCCGGGTCGTGATTATACACACCCGGTCCCTTCCGCAGTCGACCTTTATCCCTCTCCCCATGTATACACTACTGGTCAAAAGTTTTGAAAAACATGACTGAAATGTTTCTCATGATCTTAAAAATCTTTTGATCTGAAGGCGTATGCTTAAATGTTTGACATTAGTTTTGTAGACAAAAATATAGTTGTGTCACCATATTAATTTATTTCATTATAAAACTAAAATTGTATATAAAAAAAAGGTTTTTGAAATTGATGACTTGGACCAAATATTAAAGAAAAACTGTTTCTCCACTTCCTGGCGGACAGCAACGGCTCCTCCATCTCCTGGTGGATGGCAGCGGCAAGTTCTTCTGGACAGCATGCTCTTCCTCCTTTCCGGGTTTCGGCACAAAATGTAAAAGATCTCTGTTCGGTCGGGAAAGGAGGAAGCTGGGACCCAGTTGAGCAGTAAACATCAAGTTTTAATGATACAAATGAACTTCAACATAACATAAAAGATACAAACAAACATAAACTGTCTCTGTCTCACTGGCGTCTCTTGCTCCCCTTTATCTCTCTCTCCCACTGATTAGGTGACTCGGTGTCACCCTCACGGCCTGGCCACGCCCCCCTCCTCGTCACAGTATATATATATATATATATATATATATATATATATATATATATATATATACTGTAATACTATTAATGTTATTTGTGTATGATAACCCATTGTATACTATATGTATATACTGTATATATAAAATATAAAGAAATCAATTTAATAGCGGTATCATAATGGTGTTGATATAAGCGATATTGGCCTTGATAGTAGCTTACTTGGTATCAGATCAAAATGAATATAAGTTGCATCACCCATCCCATTCCCTAGGCTTTGATTGATTTTACAAGACACTGGGGCAAGGCCATTTCTACGCACTTATGAAATTATAGATCAGGTGATAGGTGGTGCTGATGGCTATTGGAGGTGATGTAGCCAGCAGTGCTAAAACAAGCCACAGGGCTCTGGGAATAGGGAGGGTAAGAAAAGGACATGAGATGGGCCACAGCCAAGCCCAATGCTCCTCTGACACAACCGATCGTTAATTCGAGTTGACGTTTTGACAGAGGCTTTTAGTGATTCTGAAGAAGCAGCCAGCACAAAGGTTGGCTGGATTAATTTTCATAACACTCCACCATTAGCCTATCTATTTCTGGAAGGGAGGGCACAGCCTGCTTTTAGCACACCTGACCCTCAAGGATGTTTATGAAATTCATCTACGATTTGGAAGTGCTCTTTTGAGCACAAATGCTGGCGTACTGTATATGTGGATGACTTAAGCCTCCCAGTATCCTTTTCTATTGTTTGTTTGAGGGAAATGGGTATGGTGATAGGAAAGGAATAGAGGAAAATATAATGTTGGTTCAAACCAGTATGACAATCTTTCCTCTGTGGAAAATGCTGTGAAAACATACACTGTAGTTACCAAGGACTGGTATGATTAAAAAACCACGACTTGCACACTAGTATTCTAAAGAAAGGAAACTTTGTTTTATTCTTTATTTATTACAATGATATTCATATATTTTTAATTGTGACGTAAAGGGATAGTTCACCCAAACATGTTTAATTCCCTCTTCATTTACACACCATCATGCCATCTCAAATGTTTATGACTTTCTTTCTTCAGTTGAACACAAAGATTTAGAAGAGTATCTCAGCTCTGTAAATCCATATAATCCAAGTGAATGGAGAAAGTCATACACATCTGGTATGGCATGAGCGTGACTAAATGATGAGAGATTTTGTTTTGGGGGGTGGGGGGTGGGGGGGTGAACTATCCCTTTAATTTCCCAAATTTTTGGGGACACTGTATCTTATATAGGCAAAATATGGGGGAAAATACTGCAATTTCAGAAGCAGTAGTGGGACTTAGCAGGTGTGAAGTCCCCCCCCCCCCACACACACACACACCTCCCATCCTTTGTTAGTTTCCACAAACCAAACCTGCATTTATGCTGTAACGCAGTGACCATTATGGGGCCGTGTTTATGCCTGCTGGTTGGTTGCAGTCCTGTCTGCCATATGTACTGTAGCTTGACTGAGCGGACCACCATGGAAGGCATCCATTTAAAACATGTGCCTAGGAAGGACTGTGTGGGCATCGTAACCATGAGAGACATTAAGGGTTTGGAGTCACCAAGCCATCTAGAAGATCACAGCGAAAGATACATCAGTTGCTTTCATCCTCCACTGTGTATTTACACTAGGCCGATCAGGCTTTATTTATTTATGCACACATGAACCACTCTTGCTGAAAAATATAACATAGCTGGTCACCAGCATGTGTTCTGTTTTGGAAGCTGGTGCCCAGTTTGGGATGCTTGTGTTCCAACAAGGCTTCCTGAGCTTATCCAGCTAGGTAGGTCATGTCTAGATTTTAACCATTGTCCTGCAAAAGTCTAGTATTTTGTGTTTATTTGGAGGTTTGCAGAAACCATAACACAATCCTAACCCTAACCCTGAAACCTACCCCTAACCATGGAAACAAGCAGTTTGGGTAGAGCCCTTTTCTATTCCAGCATGACAATGCATGCAGACGTTGCCCTAAGCACGTCTGCTGGCAGGTGATCCCAGCCTTCCTGAATCTGGGAGTAGACAGGGGGAGGGAAAAAAAATGTAACAGCGTAATGTAACAGGCCAATTCCTCCGCTTCCAGGCGGCCGAGCTCCTCTGTCTCCTCTGACGGCCACAACTGCTCCGTTGGGGTGGACGGTAGCAGCGAGAACTCTGCTACGGCGTATCCCTCCTCCTTCCCGGGTTTCGGCACCAGTGTAATGCAGTTTAATGGAAAGGAGGAGGCGAGAACCAGCTTAACAATATAAATAATAGTTTAATGGTAAACTGAACCAAAAAGACACAAACATAAACACACGACGGTCAGCTGCCTGTAAACGTTCTCTCTCTCTGTTGCACCACCATCCGCAGTTATCCTTCATCCCTCTCAGTGGCTTGATAAGGGACCGGGTGAGTAGAATCACAACCCGGCCCCACCCTCCGCCCTGTCACAGTCATGCATTTGTGGCAAAACACAAGCTCATTTTCATGTCAACAATAATGAGTGGCAAATTTGCTGAAAATTTGTGGCAAGTTTAAGGCTAGTTTGCCAGAACACTAGAATTTTTGTAAGGGGAAAAACCTTCACACTATATTTTAAAGGCCTCAATTTAATGAAAACTTGGATGTACTTAGCCAATGTGGCATTATTTAGAATTAGTGTAGACATTTCTAAAACATTTGGCTCTTCATTTGTATTTGAAAGTATTAGTTAATTGTGAAATTTGTGTTTTTATATATTTTGGGTTATTCTTTTGGTGGCCCTGTTAGAAATATTACTCTTTAATATTTTGCTTGTTTTATTATCTTAATTTGACCTGGTTTCTGTCACCAAAACGATATTTGTATTAATACTGTGCAGGTTTGCCTTTGGCTTTCCAGATACAGTATTTCCTAACATTTCATTTTTGACGCATTAATGCATGTTACTCCTAATCACGGCTGATCTTTCTCCTCGCATTTTGCCAGTAATTCAGTTACAAAATAATTAGCATTGTTGTTCCACTTTGTCAGACTAGCTCATTATGTTGCAGAGCCATTTGTAACAGTTCACCGCTTGACTGGACCAATTAGCTTCAAGAGTTAAAAGGCAGATCGTACAGAATAATTGTGGACCAGATTATATTTGTAATTGTATTCTTATAGTGCTCTGGCAGATTAATATGCTTGTTAAAGGACTCCATGATAGAGTTAGCTATAGCATCGATGAAACCATGCAAGTTTCTCGTCTAACTTGACACTTGCCCTGTTGTCTGACCATAACCCTAACCTGTTTACAAACTTTACTTTGTTCAGGAGTTTTTCCTGCAGTATGTGATTGTTATCTGTCTCTTCATGACTGTGAAACATTTATAATAGGCAAGGCAGGGCAAGTTGTCATATTAGGATGTTGTCACAAAGCCTATGTATTTTTATTTTTGTATTCTTTACTCTATACTAAAATTCCAATATCATTATTAGGAATATTTGGAAATGGCTGTTGGGTAAAAAAGTAAAATCAATTATTAATTTTTTTACTAAAATCAAATCACTCTGATACAAGAGTCAGCTATGTTATAAAAATAGATTTAAACAGAAGTAAATAGAAGTAGAACTGTGTTCTAACTACAAAAGTATTTTCCATTAATATCAGGTTGGGGCAAGTTGAAACATTTACATTAGGGCAAGTTATCACATGTGTTTTAATCATGCACATTTTTTATTTTTATCGGCCAAAAGACAATTTTTTATGTTACTTTCCCTCTTTTGCTATGTCATGAATCATTGTGTGTTTCATTATTGTTTTACTTCAAATTTTGCTCAAGTCATTAAATAGTCTATTATGCATATAAACCATATATGTTGGGTGAGATGGTTTTGTAGACAGTATTTCCTTTTTCAGAAGGTTATCCTTATTAATAGAAATGATTGTCAATTTATGTGACAACATAAAGGGCTGTATAGCTTTTTTGTTGTCAAGACTTGAAGTCATTTGATCAATACCATGTTAATTAATAATTTAAACTCTACATGCAGTGCAACAAGTAACACAACTCAATTTTATCTTATTTACACTTCCAAACTTTCCAACTGTAGAGTGATATCTGCTCTGCAGCCTTTCATAAGCACCTCTTTCTATTTCTAAACTGAATTAAACATTGTTAGACATATGGAGGGGGGTGCATTGCTGTGTCTGGAATTTGGTGGTGTCAAAAGATAAACAGTGTGATTTATTCAGTGAGGAGAGGAAGGACTGCGGGCGGACCATAGTGTGATCTCTCTTGCTCAGTTCTGTGCTTCACTTCAAATCTCCAAACTTCTCCTTATCTTCAACTCTGTTGAGTATAACTACAAGGAGTGCCTTCTAAATTTTTCAGATAGTTCATAAATATCTCATTTCTTATCTTGTGTTTATAACAGGGCATAATAAATGGCTTAATACCTCCCGAAATACAGAACACTTTGACTCTAAACAACATAAATGGTAAATGGTCTGCACTTATATAGCGCCTTTTTAACCTTAACGGTATTCAAAGCGCTTTACACTGTGACTCATTCACCCATTCACACACACATTCATACACCAATGACGGCGGAGCTGCCATGCAAGGCGCTAGCTTGCAATTGGGAGCAACTTCGGGTGCAGTGTCTTGCCCAAGGACACTTTGGCATGTGGAATCATCTGGGCTGGGGTTCGAACCACCAACCCAGTGGCCGACCCACTCTACCAACTGAGCCACAGCCACCCATAACCACATAACACACACTTGGCAGTATCTTCTGGAGATTTGGCAAGGAAAGCGTTTGGACCTACACACTCTCATGGCGAAATCGTAAGGATTTAGACTTCTCTAAATTTGGCTAATTCGAAAGTGTAATGGGTTCACCGGATAGGCAAGGAGGAGGCAGGATCCGGATTATCAATTAACAAGACTTTAATTCCAATTTAAAACACTGGATTGAAACATAACAACACACACATTCACAGCTCTGTCTCTCTCTCTCTCTCTTTGGTGTCCCCGGCTCCTCCTTTATCTCTCTTCCACTGATTGGGCAACTCAGCGCCAGGCATACATCCTCTCGGCCCGGCCATGCCCTCCTCCAAAATATGATATCGGACAACTTTCACTACGGTCAATGTAGTCGCTGGACAACGTTTCCATCTAATAAGCGAAAATTACTTGCTTCTGTCACACTCAACAGCTTGTAAATACACTCTACTGATCGGTTAGTTTAAGATAGAAGGGCAGAATTGTAATAAGAATGTCCTCAACACTTGTGCATGAAACGGAATTTGCATTTGATGAAATCGTATAAATTTATACGAAACAAACTTGTACAAAATCATAAGAAATAGCCAACTCATAAAATATGTACACATTTTCATGAGACTGGGTTGGTTTTCAGTTCAGATATCAAATAAATAATTGATAATGAGTGGCATTAATGTATGGATTGCTCACATTTAATGAGTTGTTTTCGAAATGTACCTTCTTGTGCCTAGTATATGCACAACTAAAGGCGGTGAGAGCTAAAAGCAACAGTTGTGTATGTCCCTGAGTTTGCTTGTTACCTAGAAACAACCACATATCTGCCATGGTGACCCATAAGTTGCCATAGCGGCCTCTCTCACAGATGTGAGCTAATCACAACATCTAACTCTTAATTACTTTAACACTCAGGGCTCTGTCGACAAATAGCGAACAAACACATTTTTTAGCTCTGGCGCAAATGCATAGTGTGTATATACACACTTATATCTGCATACTGTGTCTTATATCATGACAGACAAACACAAATGTATTATCTTTCTCTCTGCTACACTTGCAAACACACACGCAAACATATATAACAGCAATCTGTACTAATTAGCTTTGAGCCTGGGAAGTCACAAAGAGGGATTTGCTCCCTCTCTTTGTTGTTTTATTGAAGCACATAGGGGATCTAATTTTTTTAATGCCTCTTGCTGATATTTTGATAATATTTTCTCTCTCCTCTTGCACTTTTGTAACTAGTATCTGTCTTCTGTGTGTTACTTTGGGGGTTTCAAGTGATTTTGTGTCTCAATAAGGTCTGTAATGAATGATACTGTGTGAAATGCCAGGAGGTTCAGGCTGTTTGGAATAGCATGCTACCATACTACTCTTATTATTTCTGTAGTATATACAGTAGTTCATCACTCCGACTTTATATTAGGTGTCTTTTTCTTCTGATTAACACTTTTTATTGATTTAATCAAATGAAACAGAAAAGAAAAACATATATAAACATAATCAACTTTTAACCATTATTCCCCTTCCCCCTCCCAATCCCCAACCCCACCCTGACCCTCAACAAATATCCCTGTGGTCAAAACCAAAGTATACACACACAAAAAAAACTCTCCTAGCCCACACTCCTCCTCAAATACCAAGTTTAAATATTTCTCCCATAATCTCTTGAAAGAAGTTTAAGCTCCGTCCCTTAAGGCCATTGCACACCGAGTCCGAAATTCGTATCTGAAATTTTCACACGTTAAAAAAAAATTCGACCTCACGTTATGTCAATCACGCTTGCACACTGAATACGAAACATTCATCCGTCATAAAAAAAAAAATCGGATCGGGTTCGATTTTTTGTGATTTTCGCATCCGTAGCAACCAGTTTGAATGGTGTTTGAATGCTGTTTTGACAATTCAGAGCCACCGAATCAGGAATACGAAAAAACGCATACGAAAATTTCGGACTCAGTGTGCAAATGCCTTTAGACTCTGAATTAGCAGGGAGTAATACACTGATGTCTCATAACCTTTTCTAAGAGCAGTAATCACCACTCCCAGAGTATATGCCACTTTAGTTGGCTATTCCCATAAATTGTACAGATCAGGTGGCGCAGTTGTAAATACCTAAAGAATTGGGACCTGGGAATCCCAAAATGTTGAACCATATTTTCAAAGGACTTCAAAACTCCACTCTCATACAGGTCACTGAGCGTATTAATTTCCCTCACAATCCACTCTGTCCAGCAGAAAGGGGAGTTATTAATACATAATTTTAGGTTCAGCCATATGCTCGAAGCAACATTTAAATAACTGGCTGAATTAAAAACTCTGGACACTTTTGTCCATACCGCATACAAATACGAAATAACGGGGTGTAACTTAACTTCTCCAGTTAGTTTGATAGAAAGGCTTTGCAATGGCAAAATAAGGGCAAGAATTTCCTGTTAATACAAATGAGGGAGGGGCTCTCTCAGGTAGAAGCGACCAATGAGCCAAATGTCTAAGACTGAATGTATAAAAATAAAACAAAATATTGGGTAGGCCTAGCCCACCTTTGCCAATTGGCCACTGTAACATACTGAAGTGTAATCTTTGACATTTACCATTCCAAATGAAGGACTTCGCTATGCTGTCAAATTACTTGAAATAAGAGATGAAGCCAAAGCTTCGGATTTAGACCAATTAAATCTTTATCCTGAGAATTTAGAAAAGAAATTAATAATTCTGTGGAGGCAAGGCATAGATCTAGTGGGATCGAAGACGAATAATAAAATATACGTCTACGAGAGCCCCCGCATCAAACTTGCCATCTTATGCTCAAGTACAGTGTTTCCATACAAATTTTGTGAGACAAAATTACATGGCAAACGGTAATCAATAAAACAAACTCCAGCCAATAGGCTGAATAAACACAATGAGTGTGTAGATTCATCCATAAAACTGTCCTGAAGGTGTGTTACTCTACAAAATAAACTCCGATAGGCGGAACAGCACAAAAAATGCACGCAGATTCTTCAAACAGTTAAGCAAATGTTCATTGAGCTGGACTACTCGGCTGCAACATGAGTGCAAGCAAATGACTGACTCCAATGTCTTTGCAAGAAATACTCCACAAAACAAACTCCAGCCAATAGGCTGAATAAACACAATGAGTGTGTAGATTTATCCATAAAACTGTCCTGAAGGTGTGTTACTCTACAAAAGAGTAAGATGACTTACTCCATTGACTTTATAAAGGGCATCACTTGCTGTGGGCATGTGAATGATTTATGGCCATCCTTAGAATCTATTCTCAATTTGGCCGGGACTATCAATGCAAAAGCGATGTAAAAGTTTCTTGCATTCCTTGAATTGATCACGCTTCTCTCTTGTCGGGTTCACAAAATCTGGGAACAAGAAAATGCTGTGGTTCTTCCAAAAAAGCTTTCCTTTACTCCTTGCCCTCACAAAACACAAGATATTTATTGGATGATCTCAGAAATTTGTCCAGAATTGATCAGGGCCTGTCTCCCACCTCGGATTGCCAAGCAGGTACCCTGTGAGCTCGCTCAATTTTCAGCTTATGGCCTGCTATGCCGAGCAGATTCGGAAAGAGCCCTTCCAGATATTTCACTGTATCCTGTCCCTCTACTCCCTCCGGGACTCCAAAGATATGGATGTTTTTCCGCTGGCTATGGTTTTCCATGTCCTCCAACTTCTCCCAGGCATGCTGCAAATCCACCTTGGTTGCTAGTATATTAGCAGATAAATCCCTCTCTGATGACGGCAGGTAATCGATCTGTTTCTAGACATCCCCCACTCTTGTCAGTGAGCATCAGTGAACATCAGTGAACTTCGCCTCCTTGGCAGTGATCGATCGACGTATCGCAGCAAGATCCTCCAAATCAGCAATGACCTTCGTCGGCATTGCCGATATGTATTATGAATTCTTTGATATATTGTCCTCCTAGAATAGTTATGGAACAGAGTGTAGTGAATCTCACCGATTTATGTCATAAAATGTATTCAAACTAGCAATGTGTGCAGAGTTCGCCGTTCACACGTCTGATCCTCGCATGGTGTCAAGCTACTCCCTATATTTGGTGTCTTTAACTACTACTGTATATAAGAATGTTAAAATAATCCAATACAATGTACTTATTGTTTAAATACATGCTGTTCTTCCAAATTAAAATTTTATGCTACAAAGGTTTTGATACATGTAGGTTTAGGGTTTAGATTAAGATTTGGGTTAGTGTTAGGGTTTATGTTAAGAGTTGGATTGAATTTGGGGTAGGGGTAGTGTTAGGGTTTAGATTAGGGTTAAGGTTTAGGTAAAGGGTTGGAGTAGGTTTAGGTGTAGGATTAATGGTAAGTATAACAGTGTAACTACAGATGTAATTAAATGCATGTACTTTAAATGTAACTACAGTGCAACAACATAAGGCTGAGTATTACTTCTGCATTGAACCTAAGTGGCTCCACATAGTGGCCAACGTATTGGTTTGCATTTATAGTTCTGCATTGGTGTATGTGTAGTGCTGTGATTACACAGCCAAAATGCTAATTATACATTCATAAATAAATAAAATAAATTACATTTATGGATTCAAAAATATTTATAAAATGATTGTAGCATTAAAAATTAGTTTTTAGTTAGGCTATTTATTATTTATTATACATGTTGCCTGTATTGCAGGGAGAATAATACTGTAGGCTTGCTCTTGTGTCACTTAAATAATACTAAATAAATACATATTTTGGCATTATTTTGACGTTCCATGCTGAAAAAGAAATCATCAAATGAATAAATAACTATACCTCACAAACATTAAAATGGGTGTTGTTTTAAAGACTCCAGAAATGTATTCATACAGCTCACCTAAATTCCAAAATTACTTTTTCAAAAAGCCAATAAGTAAATGTTTTCATCAAATGCAGTGCATACGGTGACAGTACTTGAAATAGAATACTAATTCTAATGTGTATACTGTGCACAGTATGTACAATATTTTTCATGCATGGTATATCCAAACTAATATATTTGCCAGCATGTGTATGCAACCATAGTTTTCAGAGCATTTATTTCTAAGATGGTCACTGGACACCACTTGCTAAAAGAAATATATAAAATAATATACTGTATAAGTTATGTGATGATAATTTAGAATGTTTTTCGTTGCATAATGCATACTGTTTCACATACTATTTATAAAAGTAGGAAGCAGTATGTAGTGTGCACAGGGCAATATTTAATAAGTACTGAGCTAGTATCCTGTTATACATATACATATAGTATATGTTAACACTGAAGTGGACCATTTATTGTGTAATGAAGTAAAGGTGGAAGAAATTCTGAACAGGCTTAGCTAGAACTTTAGGCATGTAATATAAACAGTCATGGTCACAGTTAGACACTCACAGACTTCCTCACAGTTTCAAACTCAATATTTCTCTCAATCATACACTTTGTGCTAACCATGTCCATGTATGAGTTAACAAGTACAATTTTAGTTTAATTTGTTCTTTTGTCTCTGAAAGTGAAATGCTGCATGAAGCAATATAATTACAGCCAATTAGAAGGTAATGTGTGTTCTATACACAGCTATGTGGAGCGGTGACAAAATTACAGCCAATCCGAGAAAATGTGATGTTTTATATGAGGGTTACCGCAATATGTTGCATGCTTTTGGATCAATGAGATTTCACAGTGGGTGGAGCTACTCAGCGTGACGTAATGAAAAAAGAAACCAAACTCCAACAAAGTTAACCTTAGAGAAAACATTAGAGATTAACATATAAAAGATGACACATTTTGTTTGCCCCCGCCCCAAAAAAAAGGTCAGGCAGAGAAATTACATCTAAGCACATTACTGTTTAATTTAGTGCAACTGTGCCTACAACTGTCACTTAGTCCAGACCAGTATCTTTATTTTAAACATTGATCTTACAGGTGCTTAGCCTGAAGTAAGCCACCTTGTCATAGACCCATAGAGCCCTGCGGTCCATTTATAACCCCCCCAAGCCACTGCAGTAAATTAGTTTTAGCCTTGTACTCCAGGGGGCAGGTTGGACAAGACCTCTTCCTTAATGTGCTCATTATTACATTCAAACTTAGATATCGCTATCACAGATCTGATTTGGCCATTATAAGCACAGCGCCAGAGGCGTCGTCCTCCTATTGAGTTTCTGTAACTTGTCATAACTTGGTGCAGGTTTCTTACTGGCAGTGAGGTGACATCAGTTTTTGAGAAGAAGGCAGGTGGACTGGACCATTGCCAGCATCAGATATCACCCTGCATATCCCACAAGGAAAAAAGCAACTTGTGACAGCAAGGTTTGAGTTAGACTCAATGACCCAAAAGGTAGAAGACAGACAGAAAAGAAAATTGCACACACACACAAAAGATCTGTTCCGAAACCTACATTAGTGAACTGGCTTGCTGACTACTCCATACATGCAACCTTATAAATGACTGTATTAGAATGCTATACATTATGGCTGCACAATTAATCAAATAAATAATTAAAATAACAATTACAGCTGCCAATTGGGAAAAGTGTCAATTAACAGCATTTTATTTCGGTCTTCTAGTGTTTGAGCATTGTAGACAATCACATACATGTCTGTCTCTCGTTTTATGTCTTTTTTACAGTTTAGGTATAACAGAAATAATGTAACAGAAATAAAGTAATTCAGGAACAAAACTCACAGCTTGTTTTGGATGTGTAGCCTACACCAAAAAATATAACATAAACATAAAAATATATATTTTTATGCAAATATGACTTATGACTATTGCAATATCAAGGGAAATAATCGACAATTATTGTGTAATAACTGTGCAGTCTACATTGGCACAATGCAGCACACAATACAAATCAAACTCAGCATAGGAGACTCAACTTGCAATTTATTTTCAAAGAGACATGACGCTCTAATGATGCAGAATATTATAAAAATGTATAGCACACTCAAATATTGGGTGAAATAATCCATTTTAGCAAACCTGAAACAATTTTTACTTTTGAAATTGGATAATTTATAATCAACATTTCTCTAACTTCGTCCACCATCTTGGATTATTTTACAGTTATTATTATTATTATTTATTCACTGAACTCCTCACAATGCATTCTTTGATTGCCTTATCCATGATGTATACATGCAATACTGCTTTAGGGGCCATTCACACCGAATGCAACTCTGTGCTGAAAGAATTAAGAGACAGCACCACAAATAACAGAACACATGCGTTTCAATTTCGTTTTAACTTCATATAGCGTCTTTAAAAATGCAGCGCTCCTGGGTGAGATGCTGAAAAAACAGCTAGATGCAGCGCAACAGTCAAAGGCATTTGTCTAGTGGATCTGAACAATTGAGAAACCCCACAGATGGACACAAAACCACTTTAGGTATAAAAAGCCCCTTAGAATGTGGCTAAACCAAGGTAACTTAAGAGGCAGCAAAAATGTAAGTTGCTTACCTTTTGGAATAGCCTTCTCATTAGAAGCATGCTGATGTTGAAACTGTTTCCCATCACTGCCAGACTATTAACATGACTCACAAATGCACACAATTCTAGCACAGAAAATTGGATTTCCTCAAGGAGAGATACAGTCAATGGCATTGTAATTGTATTAGACTGTGACAGAGAGAAAATGCTCATTGTTCGTAAATTAGATCATACTTATGAGAATGTGTGGAAACATTCAATCTCCCTGGGAAAATTCTACAACTTTCCATGGCCCCGATACAGCATCTGCCAATCAAAGACCTGACAGATAGATGTCTGGGGTCAAAGGTCAGCTCTAACCTTGGGTGTTGAGCAGTTTGGTTGGCTAAACTGGTTCAAGTTTGGTAGTATTGCATGCTGCCCACTGGTATTTGCAAAGGGAGCTTCCCTCAAGTTCCAGAGCCCATCTGGATTTGATAAGATGTGTGGGTACTAAGGGCAGAGGTTACCCTAGAGGAGGCTTTCCACACCAGTCCAATGCACTTATTCCTGAGGATCCACTTTCCCCCAGCACACAGAACACACAATGAAACATGGCCTATTATGCACAAAAAGACTCATTCAATTCAGGGCTGTCCATTGAAAACCCCTACACAGAGAAAGTGAAAGAGTTTGAGGGAAGGCAATTGGCATAAGATCAGAGTGGCCAGTTCTTCCTGGCCTTTAAGAAATGGCTTGCGGGAGAAATCACTCCCTTCTTCTTGGAAAGGTTCCCCAATGGCTGTTTATGGAGTCCATGTATTGACAGCCATATACTCTCTTCCTGTTTTACTTCAGCAAAAAGGGGCCACAACCTCAATTGCGAGCCATTTGAATTGTATTCAAAAGTGGAGACTTGAATGAACAGGGCCTCAGGGCTCTTTCTTCCTTTTCCATTTAGGGGATTCTATTGGTAGTGAAGGACTTGTAGAAGAAATAAAATGAAACAGATTTGGCAAAAGTTTAATATTCAATGATGCCAGTAGGGGTCCTGAGCACAGTAAAACTCAATGCAGTATGAAGTCTCAAATTAGACCAAGATATCTGTCTTCTAATTTATTGTGTAATTAATTGATGCTAGATCTATGTAATGCATGCGGGAGATGGATGTCTTTGACCATTGCATGGTTCTCGCATAGTAATATCTCACTTTTTAGATGCTATATTAAGTTAAAAAAGAACTTCAGCTTTTAAAAATGCATCTTGAGACATCTGCATTCTATTCTATTCAATGTTGTGCATCTTGCTTCTTGTAGCAAATGAACGATTATGGTATGAACAGCCCCTTACAATGTGGAACTTGATTTCTGTACTGTATCGTTTTTACATGGAAACATGCGCTAGACGGATGTCTTTGACATTGATGACACAAACATACCACAGTACAGAACCAGAAAAAAATATATTTAAAAAGACCTGCATGGGTAGAGGGAAGGAGATGGAATGAAAACTGTGGTTTGGACCAAGCATTCAAACCCAATGTGAAAATAGCCTTAGAGTACGGTCAAACCTAGTTTGAGCTATTTACTTCAAAATAAGTAAGAGTAATCTATTAGAGGTCTTGAACATGGAACTAAGTCAAATCTAAATCATGATGTCTTGCATTTGTAGGATTCAAGCTAAGACCAGGGAGCTTCGAGAACGACAGGCCAAAGAGAGAGACTATGCTGAGATACAGGACATCAACCACACCTTCAGTTCAGACGAGGAGCACACCTATGCAGGGATTGGCTCTTTGGACTCTTCTCTGAATAGCAGTATGGATCTCAGCCAGAACCCTACTCAAGAACAGCATCCCCAGAGCCCAAGAGACCAACCACTGCCTTTAGAGGATCTCTACGCCCAGGTCAGCAAGCCCCGCAATGGACGCCCACCCTCTGCAGACAGGTAAGAACCCTTATCTTCTTTATGCCTTGAAGTTGTCCGGTACTTTTAACCTTTTAAAAACATTTTGCCATGGCTGTTTTATTGGTTTGAATTGGTCGGGGCTTGGTTTTGAGTGTTTGTGAAGGCAGTTATTGTTAAATAATACATGGCTGAATATAAAGTGCAATAAGATCCTTTGACATGTTCTTGACTTGATTGACGTCACCTTGGGTATGTATTTCTAAAACCTACCACTTAAAAATGTTTTCCCGTTGTCATGAGTTGTCAAATATTTATCTTTCTTTTTTCTTCAGATTTTGAGGTTATATATGGTAAAGGGCACCATCACTTTTGAAGTTTAGTTTATTTTTGTAAGAAAAAGAAGCATTCTCTGTAGACCTCTGGCGTGTACTGCAACAAGTTTCCTTTTATTTTAGTTCTTGTCTGAAAACTAGGTTTTAAAAATGAAAAGCTACTTTCATTCACCTTTTATAGTGTAACTCCTGAGTCAACCTATATCTACTGTGGAAAGAACAGTCAAATAAACACTATAGTCTGATTTCTCACCTGTGTCCTAGTGGCTGGTCTTATAGCACAAGTTGATACTTTGATACTACTCTGGGTGGGAAAATTAATAACAAGTAGTCTCCTTTATTGTCAAGAATCATGTCAAATCCACTGGCACCTTTTGTTTGGCAAAGTGTATAGAATCACAGTATATACTCACATATGTGTCTTCCATGAAGAGAGACACCATCTGTACACTACCAAACTGCCTTTTTAAAGACCCCCAAGAAAGGGTCTACAATAGGGAGGACACAGTGATCTGAAAGATCATACATGTTTATTGGTTTTGTGTGTGTGTAACCGCTCCACTCACATGCTCTGATCACTAGTGAGCACTAGTTTCTGGGTAAAATGTCCATGGTGTGATGTCAAAAGTGAGTTGTTTTTTAGTTGTAATAACGTAATACAGTCAAACGGAATATATATATTTTATTAGCCATATGTTCTAACCTAAGTCCTAACCACAAACCTAACCATCGGTGGAGTAAAATATAATTCTAGAGGGAAAATGCAACCTCTGAATCACGCTAACCATTGTTTTTGTGAATATGATTTCTTCATAGTTTACATGGGACCAGAACCGATGTCTCAGAGACTACTTGCGCAATATGCAATCCATAGCGCTAAAGGGAAATGTGATTGTGTGTACTGATTAAAACATTTTTGATGGGGCTTGAGTTTACTTCAGGGTACATGACATTTCAGAAGGCAACATGTCGATTTCCTATGGGATCATGTTGAAATGGTTTGACGAACACAGTTGTTGGTGTTGACATATTGTTGGGATATGTCGAAGGGCTCATTCTTTAAACAAAAAAAGAAGGCAATAGCCTTTTGTTTACATCACTGCCAGACCAAACCATGTTTTTTACTTGGAATTGGTAGTCGGCTACACTGCTGTGCAAAGGCAAAACACACTGAATGAGGATTTAGTCAAAATTTAGTCATGACTGAGATCGGGTCTCTTATACTATGATCTGGCCTGTGAGAGATGGGTTTAGCTTAACTATGCTCATCTTCAGTGTGAAAGTGTGAACATTTTGTAATCCAATATGGCTAGACAATCAGAAGGCTTAATAGCCTGTTTTCTCCGTTTCAGTGTTGTAGTAGTTACTGTGTTAATACTGTATTTGTAATATAGTGTCTCTGTCTAGAAAACATTTTATTGGGGATAAATACAAAAATTGTTTTAAAGCTTTTTTATCTTCTACGTTGATGACATGTTATGACATGTATTTACATTGTAGGGATGTGCCTGAAGCCGAATACCTTATTCGGAAAGGCAAATATAATGACTAAATTAAATTAATACTGGATTCATCCGAATAATTTAAAAACCTTATTTTGACTGATTATCCAAAAAGCACAAGGATAAAGTGACATTTTAAATAAACATATCAAAAATAACAATGAATGAATGAATCTGTGCAGCCAGTGTTTCTTAAATGTAAACCTTATGAATGAACATGTGCATGGTGTGATTTCAGATTGGATGGGCGTGGTCTCGACTCAATTTCTTCTTGAAATGTCTATGTTAATTTATCACACAATTCACACGTGATTCTCGTGTATTTATTTATATCGTAAATCTGAGCGTGATGTTAAATTCCCTGAACTGATGATTTCACATCGGAGCTCATCTAGACGTCTCTTAAAGTTAACCACATTTATATCCACATCACTGATTATTAAGGTTATTATGGTCAAGAATTTATTCAGAAAAAAATGTAAATGTTCCATAAAGTTGAAATGCTCCATGGAGTTTTTATCTATTCGGAATATTCCTCCTAATGTAAAATTAAGACATTTAAACATGCTTTCTTCTTCTTCTTCTTCTTCTTCTTTAAACTGTGCTAAATGTGAGAATGTTAAGTGTTGTTGAACTCTGGTAAGCCACTATATAAATGTAACATTATTGTTATTATTATTATTATTTAACTAAATAATGGTGTCCTATATTAAAAATTCCTGATTGACTTATTGGAATTTCACCTGTTTGTAGGCTATATTGATTTTATTTTAATTTCTTTTCATTTTTGAATTTGTATTAATTATTCACTGCAAAATATGTGCTTGACATTTCACATTTTGCTTGACACCTCTTGCCTCCAGAATAATGTTGTTATACATGCAAACGAAGAATCTGTTTCATGCAGATATTAATATCAGAAATACCAGGAGAAACCACCGTTAACAACATATTCCACAATTAATGTAGCCTACAAATTCAGCCTCATCTGGTAAGAAAAATAAATATATAATAGATTTTTTAAATAATAATTGGGCTATTGGGACAATAATAATAATAATAGTTATTATTATTATTATTAGCATTATTATTATTACCCATCCATCTTCTCTAGCTGCTTGTCCAATGCAGGATCACGGGTAGTGCTAAAGCTTATCCCAGCTGTCTCTGACTGAAGGCAGGGAAACACCCTAGACAGGTGGCCAGTCAATCACAGGGCATTATCATTATTATACAATCATTATTATATATATATAAAAAACAAAATAGAAACTATAAATGTAAGAGTAACATTTAAAAATGGGCATTTAATTTTGTTTTGACGCACTTCCATTTTAAGCCCGCCCACACCCGTTTCTATCCGAATACAGAGACAGATACAGATCATTTTGATAAATGAACAGATACCGATACAAATACAGATAAAAGCTTTTTTAACACCCCTAATACATTGGTCAATTGATGCATGAAATTGACCTACATTTGTTGTTTTGAGCAGAGAGCATTTTTATGAGATATAGATGCAATATTATTCCAAATTGCTGGTAGCATTTTTCTTCAATCCAAGTCCCTGTGCTTTCAAATTCATCATTGTTATTATTTCTGACAAATCTACCAATAAACAGCCATCACAGAATAAAATAAAGGAAACTCTCTGACTGAACGGCTACTCCAACATTATTGCTTCAAATTGATGCATTCACATATAAGAGTTTATTACCCCACTTGATTAACCTGGTGCTTATAAATGTGTTAGCGGTTAGATATGGAAATGCTATGAAAGGCCAGCGTGTCTCTTTCCTAAACAGTAATTACTCTCTCTGGGTTTATTAAGGCAGTGGATAATTGCCTCGTCACCGGCAATGAAGCAAATGCGATGATTGACATATGTCACTCTGGGTGTGTGACCTTTCCCAGGGTGCAGTGGGATTATTAGGCTGCCAACTGCTGTTCTCCCAGCATGAGCATCACCCCCACACAACTGTCATGAGATCCCCCACTGAAAACCCCTGTCATTTGGTCACAGTGTGAAGATGACAAGGTTGCACACCAACTCAATAATCTGGCTAATCCATGTGCCAATATCTTTGGTGACAGAAAAAGGGCAGCAGTCGATTCTGAATTTCCTGCAGTGGTGGTGAATACAAACTTTAAAGAGAACCCTATATTAAGCTTATACTTCTCAGAATAATTACATGTTAGAGGAACAGTTTTTTGCTTTTTTTTTATACTATTTTATATGTAATTATATCTAATGTAAATAATGATTAATAACGTATTGTAAATGTAGTTAAATAATTATTCAGTTATAATATTAATATAATTTTAATGTAATGAATAATAATCAATGGAAATAATTAAATTGAATATTTTTTAATTATTTAAAATTGTTACATTTAATAATTATTAAAACACTAAATATTTAAAATTCTTAAATATCAATATATATAAAATGTTAATATATTAAAATGTTTATATATGTATCATATAGATTTATTTTTAGGTAAATGTAACATTTACTACTAATAAAATGTATAAGTAAATCATATCTATTATTAATAATAATTACATTATGATAAAATGCATAATGATAAAACATGCTGTTGTTAATTACTTCGGAATAACATGTTTGAAGGTACAGAATAAAAAGAGAAAACTGCACACAAACAAACAGAAAAGCATGTTGTAGCAAAAAGGTTTGAAAATATTGTCATTCAATTTATCCTTAATTTTTCAGGAGATACAAAGACACTGTAAGATGTCTTGCTGGTCCTCTTTGTGGCATTTTCAGTCAGCACAATCTATTCCAGAATTCAAGATACAATAGTATATATATGAAAGGATTGGTTGGGGGTATATAGGGCATGATAAACAACTGCTGTTTAGTGTCTTTCAATATTCATAATCATTGTTATAGATTTCCCTTTTGCTTACATTTTTCTCCTGCAATGTGCATATTCAGCTATACTTCTTAAAGATAAGAAAACACACTTATCACATGTGAGCCAAACCAGTTAAGAAACTAACTACCAACACCTCTTGTACTAATCCTCTAATGATTTTGCATTTTCAAGTCTTATTAATTTTTGTCAGTTCGGCACTGTAGTCACTTTTGAGAAGCAGAATATTTTAGCATAAATCTCAATTTTCTCTCCATTTAATCTATTTGCTGTCTAGTAGAAACAATTGAGATATCAAGTGGAAGAGAAAATTTACTTAAGATTATTAGGTATGTATGGAATAGATCTTAATTATATTCAGAATGCAATGTATGCAGTGCTCCTACCCTCTTATAGAAAAACATGCAATTTTTTCAGAAAACAAAGCAATAAACCTCACTGCACCTTCTGAAAACTGCTTGAGATCTGATAACATGCAAATCATCCTACGAATACTTTAAGTAGCGAGTTTAAAACGTCACACCGCTTTGCATATCACTTAGAAGGAAGTCTTTTTGAAATACGTTGTAATATTTGTTGCCACGTCTCTGGAATAAATTGCATACTTTCATTCGTGTTTGCCTGCGAGGGATTTAATCTATGTAAACGGCATAATGTTTCAAATTCAAGACAGTCATATCACTCCAATTGGAAAGGCCCGACTCCCTCAGTGAATCAACACAAACCCCATACAAACATTTGCATTTCTAAATGAAATCTGATAGAACTTTCATCGTGTCAGACTCCTGAAATAAACAGAATTGTACACATTGATATTAGCTCATTAGAAGTAGGTATGTGGGATTTGGAGAGTTCAAGGTGACAATAAGTTTTCCCAGAGCCCCTAAACAAAAGGGTTTTCTACAACATTTAAGTGTTTATTCTCATTAAAGAAACACCACAGAGGGAAACTGATTTGATCTCCTCCAGGAAAACAATGGAGAGGAGGATTTCCTGTTTAAAGGTCATAGAGCAGGAAATGGATAAGGCTCGAATTGACTCCTATGAGTGATAGGTCATATAGTATTGTTGATCCTCATAAAATAAGGACATTTTTCACTCAAAAAACAAGTGAAGTAAGAAATGTTAATTACAGTTAAACACCCCCAAATTCTCATTACCGTGATGTAAAAAAATATATATTTTTTACATTTTAGAGTATTATTTTCATCATGCTAGTTTTTGCTACATTGCTTTTAATGTATGCTGATTTTCAAATAAAATCAATGTATTAACGTAATTTTTACTGTAGCGCATTTCACATTACTATATTACAATTATGAGAAGCTTTTTAAGATCATCTATAAAAATAATGAATTTGGGGAAAATAATTCAGTGTGCTTGTCATGAAAATAATGACACAATTAAAACAGCATAAAGACTGAAAGTATTATTTTCAATATAACATACACGGTTTGATTTTCAGCAGGGCACACACACTCAGGTCGGTCTTTCTCTCTTCCCTTCCGGAGGTCTTGACAACCTCTTAGCCCTTACCATTATTCCTCTCCTGGCCTCACCCCTATCACCACATACCCCCAATGCCCGACTCAGTCTCCCCTCCCACCCAACCCATTTACGGAGAGGAAATCTACAACAGCCATCTGCACCCCCGGCCTGTGGACCACCTTGAACTTAAAAGGCTGGAGAGCTTGATACCAACGGGTGATCTGCGTTTTGTTATCATCATTTGATGGAGCTACTGGCGCATGGCATAGTCCAAATGGAGGTTGAAAGCACACCCCAACAGAAAGTACCGGAGGGTGAGGACCACCCACTTGATGGCCAAACACTCCTTCTCTATTGCACTGTATTTAGTGTCCCTCAGTGAGAGTTTGCGACTAATGTTCAGCATGGGGCGCTCCTCCCCCTCCACCATCTGGGACAGTACCACTCCCAACCCCATGTCCGATGCATCAGTCAGCAAGATAAAAGGGGAGAGAGCAGTCAGGAGAGTGCAATAACAGCCTGCTGCAAAGTGCAGCTTTCACCTGCGTGAATGCCTGCTGACATGGCTCCATCCACTAGACCAGATATGGTGTCCCCTTTTTAGTAGGATTAGTCAGTGTGCTGGTGACTTTCAAATAGTTAGGCACAAACCTAAGATAATAGCCAGCCAGCCCCAGGAACTGTCTCATCTTCATTTTGGTCTTAGGTCTTGAGCAGGCTTATCACTGTGGTCTTATCAATTTGTGGCGCACCTGCACATGACCCAGTTGGAAGCCCAGATACCATACTTCCACACGCCCAATTGCATACTTCTTTGGGTTTGCCGTGAGTCCCGCCCATCTCAACGACCTCTGGACAGCCCTCAGATGCTGCAGGTTCCGCTGCCAATCAGTACAGTAAATAATGATGTCGTCTAGATAGGCAGCGGCATAAGCAGCGTGTGGTCTGAGGATTCGGTCCATGGTCCTTTTCACGGGACATGGTATCTGCCAATATCCCTTCGTTAAATAATGTGTAGATTGAGCAGTTCATCAATCCGAGGCATCGGGTATGCGTTCAATTTTGACACCGCATTGACTTTTCTATAATCCATACAGAATCAGACTGCACCGTTGCTCTTCGGAACCAAAGCCAATGGGCTGGCCCGATCACTGTGGGATTCTTCTTTTACCCCCATATCCAGCATGGCCTTTATTTCTTCCTATATCACTTTTTTTGGGCTCAGGTAATCTGTAGGGGTGATTACACACCACTACACCTGGGTTTATCTCGATTTGGTGCCCAATGAGATTCTTACGACAGGGAAGAGGCAAGAACACTTCAGAGAACCTTGTAACCTCTGTGATTTGGGATAGTGAGAGGTGATCTCCACAAGTAACCGAGGTGACTCGATCGGTGAATTTTAAGTTCACCGCCGGTCCAAGCTCCTCCCTCTCTGGAACATCATCACCAAATATGATGTGCTCCATTTGTTTCACCTCATAATCGATTTACCCAAATCGCCGTGTGACCTCAAAGGGTCCTTGCCACTTGGCGCGTAATATAGAGCTCGATGTGGGGAGCAATACGAGGATTTTATCTCCCAGTGTAAATTCCTGTAGCCGAGTACCCCTATTACACAGCTGGCTTTGACATTCTTCAGCCTGGATCAAATACTCTTGTGTTAATTGTCCCAGTGTATGGAGTTGTTCTCTCAGGTCAAGGTTTGAAAGTCCCTCCTCCCAATTTTTCCTTAGAACTTTGAGCATGCCACGCGGTCGATGCCCGTATAATAATTAAAATGGGGAGAACACCAAGGAGGCTTGCGTGACCTCTAATGCAAATAATAGAGGCTCAAGCCGCTTTCCCAATTACGAGCATCTTCATGCACAAACTTGCAAATCATATTCTTCAGAGTTTGATTAAATCATCTGACCAAGCCATCAATTTGGGGGTGGTAAATGCTGGTCAAAATCGATTTAATCCCTTTTAATTTGTACAATTTGTATGGTGTATAGTGCCATGATAAGTGAAGATTTGTTTTGGAATGACCACTCGGGAGATCATTCTGAAGAGTGCCTCTGCAACACTTCATGCTGAAATGTTGCACAGAGACACTGCTTCCAGATATCACATTGCAAAGTCCACCAGAACCAATATAAAGAAATGTCCGCTTACCCTCAACTCTAATAGTCTGACAAGGTGCATACCAAATCTTTCAAAGGAGACCTTGGTTACTGGAAGGGGGCACAATGGTGCTCTTGGGGTGACCAGTGGATTCAACAGCTAACATTCACGACATGCCGCACACCACCTGCGAACATCTGTATTATGTATTAGTATGTACTAACTAGAACAGCATCATTGGCGACGTTCACACAGTCAGTGTTTGGTGACTGTCAGTTCCAGATAATCATATGTCTTAATAGGTGTGAGTCTCAAAATGCCCTGTCCATTCAACAGCTTACAGTTGTGGATTGAATATTGTCTTTATGAATGACTAACCAAAGTCACAACCATATATCACCTCTAACTATTGTAATTGTGACTTAACTAAATATCAAAGATAGCAATATCCATAAAACCTACATAGATGAACTTACACCTTATTAAATAAACAATTGCAATTGAGGTGTAAGTTCATCTATCAGATCATAATTAATCGGCTACAGTTGTCACTTTCACAAATAACCAACTGTGTATTAATGCAACAGTATTAAGCACTCAAATACAGGTCTGACAACTACATTCTGTTGCTGTGTGAACGTGGCCTTTGTCACGTAACACTTTTTGTGCCAGTTAGAATTCACAGCCAACATCTCACAACTTAATGCTTTTGACATGCAGTCAGAGTTTGCAGCCATGGGAGTTAGTCGATTAGTTCAAAGTACAAGCCAGTGTTGTGCGGTGGTGGCAGCAGTGCTTAGCCTCGAGCTGCATATATCTGATGTGCCTGAGGGTAAGCTCTGCAACTCACGTAACACAACCCCTCCCCTTTATTTGTGTTTATACTGTATTTCACAATTGTTGCTAGCATTACCAATCACTATATGGGATGTTGTGTCAAAGTCTGGGAAAGTGTGTGTTGGAGCGTGTATCTGCTGACTTCCATGTGACCCACATGGTGTTTCATAACGAATGCTTGTTGTGTGGAAAGATATTAAGAGAATGCAATGAGGGAACATGTTGTTAATTTTCCACCATGTTCAAATAAATATCAAATAAAAGTCCATTACATTGGCCTAGTCATGGCTTCCAACTTGCATTAGCTGTGGACAATAGACAATCCATTGATTTATTGGTGTGAAAAAGTGAGGTGACGCACGATTATGTTGGATGCTGTTAATGCACTGGAAAGTGGAGTGTATCTGATATGGACTACAGTGATGTAAATCTGTAATGTCGTAATCATATACAAGCCAAAGTGAGTTACGTGCAGAGGGCTTATAGACAAAATTCAGTCAAACCTTAAGAGGTCACAGTGTTTACATCCCACCCATCTGCATGCTAGGATTGTTAACATTTGCGTTTGTGTTTGCATGTATGTGATTTAATTTCATTTGTCTACACAGCACAGCCCATGTCTATAAAATCAATGAAAGACTTTATTTTTCTTGTCTACTTAGCCAAAAATGTGTCCAGACCCTTCATGATGAGGACACTCCTATCTCTAAAGATAAAAACTCCCTGGCAAAAAAGGAAAAAGTGCACTTTCTCACCATTCTACAGCTGAATAAATACGCTCAGACAATTACTAAATGTCTGGGGTTGGTACGTCTGCATTTAACAGTGTCCCATTCGGAAGGTCAGAATGGCAGTAAACCATGGAGAGTACTGGCTTTTTTTCCCCTGTAAAAGGGTTTGTAAGACGGGGCCTGGGCTATTGAACACACCCTCTTCTGTTTTTACAGTCACTCCAAAGCAAGGCCCAGTTATCCAGATTCTCTTCTTTTATTACCATTATTTCTTATTGGCACTCTCTGAATGAAACAATACATAGCTGTTGGAATCCTATGTAGTTGGAGAAAATTAATTAAGATTTGTTAATGTGTGTTAAAAGAGGCATTGTGAAATGTTGTGTGCACCACTTTCCTTAGATCTTATATACTGTAGTCGTGATAGACGGCAGATTGACATTCAATTTTACAAGATCAAAAACGTTTGGGTAAGGATGGACAGTATGTCGAATTTTGTGTATATGGGTGTTAATCGTTCAGCTAACAAAACATAGGAAAGTATATGAAAATATGTCTTTCCTTTTTTGTCTAATATTTAGTGGACAAAAATCAGGGGAAACTCTGGTTGTTAAAATTAGACGTAGCAATGTAGTTTAAAAAGTGACCTTGTAAGCTGACATAACATGAAACGCTGCTTGTAACCCATTTTACTTTAGTAATATGACATATTTTCAAGTGAAACAGGATATTGAATGGGAAAAAATGTAGGACAGGACTTAATTTTATCCATTGGAAATGGGTTTGATCATGAAATATCGTGGCATAAAGAGGTTATTGGATGAGAGTGATTGTAAAATAAGATGTTAGCCAAAATTGATAATTGCTTTAGCAGACTGATCTCACTGTGAAATTGGCAACAGTAGGTTAAAAGTTAATTAGCTAAAATCAGTCTGTGCTTACTGAAATTCAAACCACTTCCCCCAGTGGCCGAAGCTGGAAGTGTTATTTAATGTATGGGCACTTGTGAGCTCTATCTTCCTGGTGAAATGGCCAAGGAGTGGCAAGTTGTATCTAGTTGTAAATTATGTAATGTTGTAAACAGGAATGTATATTTTACTGACCATATGCCCACACCCCAACCCTAAACCCAACCCTTAGTGAAGTAGAAATGTAGTCTTAGAGGCAAAATGCATCCTCCGAATTGCACTCATCATTGATTATGCAAACGCAATTACTTCCTGGTTTTCATGGGACTAGAACCCGTGTCTTTGAGGCTGCTTGTGCAACATGAAATCAGTCGCACCCATGGCAAAAAAGTAAACACTTTTCGAAGATGTCCGTTGGAAGATGTTGCTTGTAATTAACTTAGCAGAATGGGGTCAATGTTAGGATACCAGAACATTTGGTAGCAACATGACACACTTATGTGTAATCATATTGGCTGGAGCAAGGTTTTACATTTTGATGAGAGATTACAATAAAAATAACATGCTTCCATCAATTCACATTAAGACCAGCAATGTACAATATATTAATGAAGTAAATATGGTTAATTTTGACTTCATGTTGACTTAAGAAAACATGATGTTGATGATATAAGGCTACATAACAATATGAAATTAAATATGGCATCTACTCTCACAAATGTCTCCTTGCATTGCGTCCATTTTGTGCTGCAGTCACCAAACAGCTGATTTTTAGCTAAATAAGTGATTTTTTTTTTCCTATCTGTAAAATGCAGAGCTTTTGTATTAATCTTCCACAGAGGGTAAAACTGAATGACCTCGATTTTCAGACAGGTAACTGAAAGGACAGACCTGAGCTTGTAAAGGAACCCTGGGGTTGGGTAAATGGAGTTGAGTGCAGTCTGTTGAGCTGTCAAGTGTCATGCAGAATGATATTTTGGAGAGCGTGAAACAAACTGTCACCTATTTGATGCACATGATTTGATTGACGGCTGCTCCCATTAGAGCTAGATGCTCTAAGCTGCTCTAAGCCAAGGTGAGAAAAGATATGAGAGAGAGAGAGAGAGAGAGAGAGAGAGAGAGAGAGAGAGAGATATCTTGGGAAAATAAGCCTAACACTCCAGAATCTGGAGTTAGCAAGAATGGTGTAAAGAGTATCACCGTTTTCTCCTCACCTCTTTTCACTTCCTTTCCTCTAAATCCATTTTTTTCCTAACTTTGCACGGTGATGAAATTGGATTATGAAGTGCAAGCATCTCAAAAGCAGTTGATAAAAAAACATTGCAGCTGCCAGTTTTGGAAGAAGCAGTTGTGCTTTTTCTTTTTTCTTTCTTTTTTCTTTCTTTTTACACCTTTGGAGGTTGTGGAATATGGAGCCTGAGCTCATGTTAAGAAAACAAAACAAGAAACTTGACTGTGTCATTTTATATTACGATGTATTGCGTCAGTTCTGAGGTGAAATGTCCACATTGTGGCACTAAAAGTGAGTGTCTCCCAAGCTGATGAGGTTTCAGATGAGGCTATATTGACTTTTCATTCAACAAATGAACCTATACCTAACAGATAGTGTCAGAAAATGTGAATAAAAATGGCTAAAAATTAAACCCGAACCAGACCCGTACACAAGACCGTGTGGCCATACCCTTCCTGGCCCGATCCCTTCCCAAATCATCTTTATCATTTATTCTTTTAGCAAGTACTGTTACAATAGGCTATATTTTATGTAAGCATATAGGTAACATTCATAACAGTATTGAAACAGCAAACATACAGTTTTAACAACAGTTTTACACATTTTGCATGCATCGCCTCAGTCTATTGATGGACTACACTCTTGAAAAGGAATACATAGACTATCAATTGCCAACAAAACCCTTCATCAGTCAACAACAAGGCCAATTGCATCGATGTGAACTTCTGCAGTTAATATAGGATTGACTTCAAAGACATTAGTCTTAATCCTACAGTTCATACAATATCTGTTTAAACACTGTCCCTTAACAACTACTTAGTTTAATAATTTTAAACCATGACTTGCACTATACATAAGTCATATTTACATTATATTTGTGATGTTAGCCAGAGGGAAACTGGAACCCACAGTGAGCCTGGTTTCTCCCAAGGTTATTTTTCTCCATTAATCTACATCTTATAGAGTTTTGTGTTCCTTGCCAGAGTCGCCTTCGGCTTGCTCGCTGGGGTTCTAAACACAATTATTATTTAATTATTTTTAAACACAATTCAAAATTGTATTTTATCTAATTACACAATGATGACTCATCGACATTATAGACATTACAGTTTTATCTTCTGTTAATGCCTGATTTTCTGTAAGGCTTCTTTGAAACGATGTGTGTTGTGAACGACCCTATGCAAATAAAATTGACTTGACTTGATTTTTGGTGTGAACGGCTCCTAACTCCTCCGTTCGCGCGTGTCTGTGAGTGAGAGCATGTGCGCAAAGCAGGTTCGGTATGCTATTTTTCCCCCCATTAATTACAAACTTGAACCCAAAGTTCTAACCTGAAAAACCGAACCGAGGGTTGCAGACCTCTAATGTGATGTGAAAAAGGCGATCCATGAAACATCCATGTGATTTTATGGTGCTTCTATGACACTTTCTTCTTACATGTCCTGTGTTTTGCAAGTGCAATGCTCTATCAGTTGAGCTACCACGCAATTTGATCATGCTCAAATAAGCTTGTAAATATAGATGGTTTTGCAATGCAGGTGTTAAAATGTATCGCATTTCAAGTCATGTGCTAATAAAAGTGTTTTGATGTCCTGTAAGATTTTTAATCGCAGAAGAAGAAAGCTCTTCACATCTATGTGCTATTCTTCTACCATGTTAATACCTCAGCTCTCGTTGTGTTGCCCAACTCTGTTCATAGTTGACTTTCACTTTACATCATCATTAATTGTTGATTTTTGGGGCAAATTGGTATAATTCTGCAAAATGGATTTGAAATCTACTTGAAATCAAAATCCACCCTATTTACTTAATAATTAATACATGTTACTGGTCTTATTGTGCAGGATTCATCACTGCACGTTATACTAAAGGAAAAAAAATATTTTTAAAGTCTTTCTTGTAATCAATTCTCCTGAAGCTTCTAAACACATAGATAAACAAATATAGTTAATGGTGGAGCAGGTGGAGGGCCCAGAGACAGGTGTAGGCCAGGGGACCAAGGTGGAGCTGGTGACGAGGGGAGTGGCTTAAGGAAGGGAGTGGGGTTTGGAGGCCAGGGAGGTGGCACTAAGAAGGGAGCGGTGTCCAGAGGCCTGGGATGTGGCTCTTGGAATGGAGCAAGATCCAGCAGATTTAGGTGGTGGATCCAGAAAAGGGCCAGGGTCCGGTGGAGTCTCCGGAGGAGGAGCCACAGTGAATGGAGCAGTAGGAGGCGGAGGCTCAGGGGGCATATCTGCAGGAGGCTCAAAGGGGAGAGCCGGATGCTCAGGGTGTAGAGCCGCAGGAGGCAAGGTCTCAGAGGTTATAGAATCATGGGAATCAAAGGGTTCAGAGCGGCTGTGCATGGGGACCAAGGCACTAGGGGACTCAGAGAACAGAGAAGCTGAAGACTCGAGGGGCAGAGCCTTGAAAGACTCAAGGGGCGGAGCCCTGGAAGACTCGTCAATAGCCTCTGGGAACTAGATGGACTTAAAGAACTGGACAGACTCGGAGGACTGGACAGGCTCGGGGAACTGGACAGCATAATCAACAGGCTTGGGAATTGGACAGCCTTAGGGAACTGGACAGGATCGTCAGCAGCCTCGGGGAACTGGACAGGCTCGTCGACAGCCTCGGGGAACTGGACAGCCTCGTGGAAAGCCTCGGGAACTGGACAGGCTCGTCAACAGCCTCGGGGAACTGGACAGGCTCACTGACAGCCTCAGGGAAATGGACAGGCTCATCGACAGCCTCGGAGAACTGGACAGGCTCGTTGACAGCCTCTGGGAACTGGACAGTCTCGTCAACAGCCTCGGGGAACTGGACAGGCTCATCGACAGCCTCCGTGTTCAGGAGTGCTGGCAACGACTGGGATACAGCCCTGCTGGGCACTGCTATGGGAACGGCTTCAGTGGCTGAGGATGCTGGGACGGGCGAGGCTTCAGGTGCTGGCTCTGGTATGGATGTGGCTTCAGAACTCAGGCTTTGCAGCCTTGATGGGGAACTCAGGCATGGCGGCCATGAGGGGTAACTCAGGCTTTGTGGTTACTGTAGGAGGAATGTTTTTTATTTTATAGTACATCAGAGTCCAAAGACTCAAGATCCAAGTCAGTAAAATTATCCGATCTTCCCATCACTACTTGACAATGAAAACACACACCTTCAAACTAGGAGTCTTAAATCCACCTAGCGACCTCTGGTGGCCACTAGGGCAAATGTCCCAAGTGTAACATTTCCTCTCCCATTACAAATTAAGTTGTGAAACTGTGAAAGATTTACTTACCCGATAATGCATCACAAGCTCTATTGCATTTAATTAAACTATAAACATACATTTATTTTAATTGTGGTTGTGATATTATATTACTTAATTATTTTTTATTTTGTTTATGTCTCGCTTAAATCCATTACAGCATCATTATATCTGGAGTGCAGCCATTTAAAAAGTTTTAGTTAATAATTCATTTGTAAATTGATGAGCTTTTGTGAAGTGGTTGCATATGTTGATGTATGTGAATATTTAATCTATTCTTTCATTAAGCCCAAGGAAGAGTGAAATCTCATATGATATATATATATATATATATATATATATATAAAATCAAGCACAGTCTTAATGACACTGCCTTTGATTTTGGCAATTTAAGCTGCTTACATCAGCAGCAAAATGCTCTGTGACTATGCCACTTACTACTTCCTCTACTTGCTTTCTGCCCGCTTCTAACTGTGATTCTGCTAATGTGGGGGCTTCTGTTGGCAATAAAATGGTGGAGAGAGAGATGCCTGTTTTTAGACTTTATTTCAGCCTTTGTCTAATTTTTCTTTGTTTACGGAATATTTCATCCAAAAAAACAAACAAACAAAAAAAAATCTGTCATCATTTACTCAACCGTATAATTTTATTTCCCTTTGTTGAACACAAAATGAGATTCTTGAAGAATCTCCTGGAAACTCTATCTATATACTGTATAATCAAATTGAATGAAGACTGGGGTTATCAACTTTAAATATGTAAAAAAAAAAGCATCATAAAAGTGTTTCATATAACTTGTGCATTATATTCCAATGAAAACGAAAGTTAATCACAGTTCACAAACAATGTTAAAGGAATAGTTCCCCCTAAAAATAAAAATGTTGTCATAATTTAATTGTCGTTCCAATGTCTTTCCAAACCCGGATGACTTTCTTTCTTATTCGGAACACAAAATGGCTCAATTTAAAGCTTAAAAAGGACCAAAAATTATCCATGCAACCATGAGTGAAGCTTTCGTGTAAGAACTGCTGTTGCATAGTGCTAAAAACAATGAATACGCATTTTTCACGTCATTCTTATGTTTTTCCCTAAGGACTCTTATTTTGAAGTTTTGAAGAGACTCTTAGTTTGAAGATGTGTATCTTCCTCTGTTATATCTGTCTTCTTGTCCATTACCCTAATTGTATCCCAGTTATTCCTTGTCTTCTTGTTAGCCCATGTGTACATATAGTCTTGTGTTCTTTGTTCCTGTGTTGGTTCTTGTTTGTATGCAGTGTGTTAGTTCCCAGCATTCTGCTGAAGAGTTTTTGTTACCGTCTACGTATTATTCCTTCATCACTGAATTCCCTTCTTTTGTTCATAATTAAAGTTCTGCGTTTGTATCCTCACTCTCTCGTCTTTTCCTTTCACAAATTCCTGACAGAAGAACCGACCTACATTATGGATCCATCAGAACACATCCAGAAACTCTCCCAAGGGTCCACTCCTGCTGCTGAGTACCATTTTTCGCAAACCGGCCGCTCAATTGCACTGATGTGAGAGATCCCTCTGGACCATGTTTTGATGGGACTTAATGAACCTTTCATTTCTTTGGACTGTGATCGTTAGTCTCTTCAGGATTTTATCGCTGAAATCATAAGGGCTGACCTTCTGCTCTCAGCTTCCGTGCTCCCGGAGTCCCCCTCGATGGAGGCCCCTCTGCTCTTAGCTCCGGTGGTCCCGGAGTCCCCCTGGACGGTGGCCCCTCTGCTCTTAGCTCCAGTGGTCCCGGAGTCCCCCTGGACGGTGGCCCCTCTGCTCTTAGCTCCGGTGGTCCCGGAGTCCCCCTCGACAGAGACCCCTCTGCTCTTAGCTCCGGTGGTCCCGGAGTCCCCCTCGACGGTGGCCCCTATTCTATGCTATATCATGTCATTTAATTCTTATCGTGGCTACTCCCTCCCCCGGTGTAAGGCAGCGGCGCTCCCCCGGGTGGACATCAGTGTCGAGAACACGGGCCCCCCAAGGACTCTTATTTTTATGTTTTGAAGAGACTCTAAGTTTGAAGTCGTGTATCTTCCTCCTTTTTAGATCTGTCTTCCTGTCCATTGCCCTAATTGTATCCCAGGTGTTCCTTGTCTTCTTGTTAGCCTATGTGTACATGTACCCTCTTGTTCTTTGTTCCTGTGTTTGTGCATTTGGATCCTTACTCTCTTGTCCCTTCACATAACCCTGACAATGTGCCACTACTACTGAATTATTTCTAGGGATGTACCGATACTGGTATCAGAATGGGGTCCTATGCCATGTTCAAGTAAGTACTTGTGCTAATAAAAATGATCAGATACCAAAAAACTTACAGATTTTATTATGTAAACATTCTAAGTACAAATGAAAATCACGTCATGTCCTGCTGAGATTATTTAACAGAAAAAGGTGTGATTTAACGAGTTAAGTATAAGTTTGCATGTGCATGCTTTAAATGTTAGTGTTAGTGAATGTGTGGAGCCGGTGTCGTGCTGACCCAAAGACACAGAGTGCTCATACCTTATAAATCCTTGACTCATGCACGGAAAAAGACACCATCATGAGCATCGCACATTTTGATTTTAGCAGATGACAGCAAGGCAAAGCACTAATTCACTTTGTAGAGCAAGGCACATACAGACTACACATTTATTTAATTAAATAAACAGCCTTCTGTGGTTTAATTATCCATTTGAAACAATGGAATCGGAACATCCCTAATTATTTCTTTAATAATTGTTAGTCAAACATCATTTAAACTAATCGCACCCAAATTGTGCTTTAGGGCTATATTCGGTTTGTGTTTTCATGAATGAGGCCATGCAATACACAGGAGCATGCAAGCTTGATATATTCAAACATTTCTGCTCAAGACTTCAATTATATCATGGCTTATAGGAAGAACATGCATACACACACTCATTTTAAAAGTATATTTTGCTGCTAGAGGCCCTAACACAGCATGCATATGCTGTCTTATCATACGCTTTGTGCACTGATAGTCGAAGGTATCTTGAAGGCGAAAAGCGAGTGAATTATCCAACAAGTCAATTTTTTCGTTTTGGCCCATTTTAGAGAGGCCCCTCTGGAATGGACAGGATGAGATGGAAAGAGAGGCAGGCAATTTATCCTCCGTTTGCACCATTACATTCATTTAGGGAAGCAAACAGCCTGAAAGGAGAGCAACACACACATACAGACTACCTCATCTCACATGTACGCAAACACATGAGTCTAGGAAGAAATGGGCGGCCTTATTAGAATGCATGTGCAGTATGTTTGATCTATGTCTTTCAAATGAGAGGCTGAAAGATGCTATAATGAACTCCTATCAGAAATATTAAAGGAGAGAGAGAGAGAGAGAGAGAGAGAGAGAGAGAGAGCAGAGAGCAAGAGAATTAGGCATACATTGTGTGGGCCTGCCAGATAAAAAATAAAATCAAAGCTGTGTAGGGGTGGATCTCTTTGCCCTACATCTGGGCTAAAAGCTCATTCATTCGCAACAAATACACACTTAATCTCTGACAGTAAGGCCAAACAGAGCCACTGCTGATTAAATATGAGTGGGAATGAGTTTACACTCATTTTAAAGCTATTTCTACACCCTATTAATGCTGTTTGATTGATACAAAGGGTGAGCAGAGACCCACCTCAAAATATGAGTCTAGTACGTAATGTGTCACTTCACTACTATCCTACTTAAACAACAATGATCTTAATTGTACAGTTCATTGTTGGAGTCTTAGTCTAGTACAGAGGTTCTGAATGGGGGAATATTGTGACAATATTTGATTAAACTGGCTGGAGTTAAAGGAATAGTTTGCTCAAAAATTTAAATGATCTCATGAGTGACTCATCTTTAAGTCTGATGTGGATGCCCTTCCTTGTTCAGCAGAACTTAAATGAAGATTTTTACAAGCACATTTCAGCTCTGTATGTCCATATAAAGCAAGTGAATGGGTGCCAGCTGTTTGACGGTCCAAAACTCATATATAGGCAGCATAAAAGTAATCCAAACGACACCAGTTGATAAATTAATGTGTTCTGAAGCAAATCAATAAGTTTGTGTTAAAATGTTATTTAACGATAATTTAAACATTTTTAACTTTATATATCTAATATATATATATATATATATATGCATATGTTTACAAACAATGTTTACCAACATATATAGTATTGTTTAACAATATATTGTTAAAAATTTATTTTTTACTGTTTTTTGATTAATCGTTTATAATTTACTTGTTAAAATGGCTGTAAGCAGTATGCTAGTATAAAATTCCAAACATAGCCTTTGTCCATATGCCTCTTGATTTGGACTATATTATACTAAAATTAGTATAATATAACCGTTAATGCTTTAGACCATAGTAGCATTTTAATTAATGCATTCAATGCAAAAGCTGTCATTTGTGGTACAGTTAAAATACAATTAACTGTGCTCAAGAAACTAAGACAAATTCCTCTCTTCCTGCCTCCAGGATGTTATAAAAGCCAATAAGATCAAGATAATAACGCCTAGTACTTTATTTGATTCCTGATTGCAAAATGATCACATTTGAACCCTAATTGACTTCATGACGAATGCGGACTCATACCCAAAGTTTTTTGTTTGAGGGAGACCTCTGTTTAGATATTAGATATCGCCATAATGGCCTTTTCTGGGTCACTGGCAGGTATTTCTATTTGCCGTATTCTACTGTATGTCTGCGATCTACTTGACAGTTTTCACATGATGGATAACCCAATTCGCTAACGTAATCATAGATCCCTCAGCTAGCATAACATCCCAGCTTTCATTCCCTTGTTGTGTACACCTCCCCAAAAATAGCAGCAGTAATAAATGTGATTGGAAAATCAGGAGTGTGATGGAAGAGTGCAGGAGCCAATCGCCCACCAAATCTGAAATCATATGAGAGGATTTACCTTCCCCCCTTACGCGCTCTTTCATTATTTATTTTGTCCACCTACGGTATTCTCCAAGTCACTTTTGCTGTCTTATCTTTTTGCGTTCTGTGCTCTTTTGCTCTCTTCATCCACTGGGCCTTTTCTGTTTTTATCTTGTTTGCTTGATATTGTTGGTATTTCTTTGCCATTGTATGTTTACTCTCCTTCTGATGATTCCAATGGAGCCCTTACATTAATACTGCGCCCATTACAGTGGCCACCATCTTGGTTTATGTCATACATCTTTTTTTTCCTCTTCTGCTCCTTCAGACTTTGCCTGATTTGCACACAAAATGGCTCAAAATAATCTCCAGACCGAGCCACACAGAATAAATAAAACATAATTTTGATATTTGACTTTGTTGGGAACTTACGCAAGCGACATTGTTAATGAGGTGGCTGTGAAAAAGTATTTGAGGCTGTATCTCGGCAACGCTGTGTCCTAACGAAACAAAACTTTCAAGTTTCTTTTTTGGAAGTCTATTTGCCACACAATGGGCATGTCATCTGTATGGCTCAGTGTGTTAAAGCACTGATTTATAGTTCAAAAGGTCAAGGGGTTGAATCCCAAGTCATTCTGTAAAAAGTTCTGTAGTTCTGGTGATTTTTGTATGTTGCTTAATCACTGGTTGCTGGGCTGTTTCACAACCAAATTCTGAATTTTATCTATGCTGAAAATTTGCATGAATACAAAGTCAATCATATTGACTGTTGTGCTTGGCTGTAAAACAAACTTCTTAGCATAGTATGTTCCTTTTGGTAACTGATATAAATAGTTTTCATTTATTACTTAATGTCATACAAAGCCCAGTAAACATAAAAAGACCTAACCCAAACCTTTGCCTTTAAAACAGCACCAATTCTCCTAGGTACACCTGGACACAGCTTTTCTTGGTTGTTGGCAGATAGGATGTTCCAAGCTTCTTGGAGGATTGGTCACAGTTCTTCACAGTTCACAGATCTATTTAGACTGTCTCAATTACTTCTGTCTCTTCATGTAATCCCAGACTGACACGATGTGCAGTGGCAGGCTTTATGGGGGCCATGACATCTGTTGCAGAGCTCCCTGTTCTTCTATTCTATTTATTTCTATTTACAAAATGAATGTTTGTGTATCTAACATTTATATTTCTTATAGACACACTAAAGCTGAAGATATAAAAAACTATCTTAAGACAAAAGACTTTTGCACAGTACTGTATATATATATATATATATATATATATATATATATATATATATATATATATATATATATATATATATATATTGTTAAATTAGTTGATTTGACTGTATTTCTTGCATTAAACATTTTTAATCTTTGCAAAAAATGGCAGGTGAAATTGGTGCTATTTTCCTAATATAAAAGTTAATTTGTTGATTAATTGTGTTTATATTCTATTAGATTAGTTAAACGTTCAAAGAAGTCACATTTCGCTAAAAAAGTCATCGTAAAAATATTTTTACTATTGTTTGATAAAATAATGTTTTATATCATCGCAAAGGCGAGAATCTCAGATTTGTTATGACATCTAGATTGAGCTTCTTGTCCACTCAGAGGCCGAGACATTCAATGAAACAATGGGGGTGAAAAATTGCAGGCAGCAGCCCAAAATTTCACATGTTGCTATTTATTGCTAAGGCATTGTTTGGTAAACTTCCTACTTGTATTTCAAATCTTTTATCATACCACACCAGCAATTATAGCACTAGATCAACAATAGTATTCATTTAAATATTCCTAGGGTATACTTAGAGCTTGGTAAATCTTTATATGTTTTTAAGTCTTTTCAAATCTGCACTGAAGGAATCATGTTGCTGTTTATCATAATCTTTGAATGGTATGGCACGTATGACTTTTTAAAAACTATTTTTATATACTATTTGTTGTTTAAATTGTGTAATTGTGTTTTTTTTTATGTGAAATTGTTGATGACCACAATTTTATACCACAGTTGTACAGACTCCCTGGAAGAAGAGATCTCGTATCTCATTGGGAACTTCCCGGTTAAATAAAGGATAAATAAATAAATATTAATTTAATCAAGACTAAACTATACATTTTTAAATATAATTTATGTCATAATTTCATCATTACTTACTGTATGTAATATTTGAAAGGAGTTTTTTTATATGCTGTGGCTCAAAAAAAAAGAAAATACAAAATGATTAGCACCTTAAAATTATTATAAACATATTAGATTGTTTTCAATGCATTCAGCACCTTTCCAAATGTACAAAAATGCACGAGTAAATGTTACGTTCGAATACTTAACACACTTTCATCTTCTGACTTTGAAAATGTGCTAAAGGAACCTTTATACTCGCTTTCACTATAGTATAGATTTTTCACTCTTACTGTATGCTTCGCCCAATTCTCACTCCCCCTCTGGCATATTACCCTGTTTTATTTAGTCCTCACTGGCCTCCTGGCATCCCTGCTGTCCTGCAGTGGGCCTCTCCATTCTTGGCAGATGTTAAGTTGTCAAGGTGACCCCAGTACCTTCCTTCTTGATCTGGCAGCACTGGCCTGAGTTGGGACGGGGCGAGTGAGACATACTTGTTCAGAGCCTGGCTGCATTTGGACAGAACTTGGCTAGAACATTGCTCATTCTCATGTGAAACAAAAATGTTCTCGACTGTCAGTCCAAGCGTGCACACGCACGCACACACACACACACATACACACACTCCTTACACACACTACTGGCTCCGTTTGACAAGTCCCTTTGACAAGGTGCAAACAGACAGGTTGGTAGGAGGCCCACTTGCTATTTTTTCCCCCAGTTTTTATAGACTCTGTTACACAAGCTACATCTGCCTTGCTGATGAATGAGGTAGAAAGGGAAGTTTTTTTTGTATCACTATAATCTAATTTGGGTGACATTGTAGGTCTACCATAAACAAATGGCCATAAGTGGTTGCTTGGGTTTCAAAGGGAAAAGAATCAAACGTCGTTGATTGATTAAATCCTCCACAAGATCCAAAGGAAATTACCTGGTCGGATTTAGAGTAGCATTCAAATTTCTTAATTCAGACTAATTTGAAAGATCTCGACCAATCAATAAACAAGACTGAGGATTTAAAATGAGTAGTTCAGTGTTGTTGTTTACACAATGTCTTCAGTCTTGAAAGATGCGTTTGTTCAAATATAAATCGCAGTGACTGTTTAACGGAGCTTAATTAAATTTACCTTGCCCACCGCTGTGCCAAAGCAGCTTGATTTTTTTTTTCCTTGGCGCGAATGGAATTACTTTGCTATTTTGAAGGAGAATATCTGTGCTTTCTTCCATTGTTTCATCCCATTGTCAATCGAATCCCTTATTCCGGACAAGCCCACGGTTGTAAATCGGATCACGAAAAACCCCCATTGTAATTCCAAGAGTGTGAGATTGTAGAATCAGAGAAGTGAGAAATAACACATCTCTCAGTTGATTAAAGCACCGTCGGAATTTGGGAGGAAAGAGAGGGATTTATCTGCTCTTACAAATAACTGCGACTACTCGGCAGAACAGATTTTGTCAAGACTGCAATGGCTCTATTTGAATGGATGGTCATCTATGCATATATTCTTAGTTCAGGGATTGGGTGGTTATAATGTTTATCCAGAGTGCCTTGCAGTTATTAAGAGGCTTCATTTGTTTGGTGTCTCTTGGCTGTTGGCAAACTTTCCTCTGAAAGTCTAATCTGAGATTGGTGCTGTTGAATTTTGCAAAACGTCTACAATCGTGTACCAAGCAACAAAGAGTTATGTCTATACTAGTATAGTGTGCTAACAAAAATTGTCCACACTGGCTGAACTCCACTGGGGCGACTGTGTGCATTAAAACAGGGCTTTCGATGTGGTGTAGGTAATAATCAGCAACCTGGAACTCTAACAAAATGCCTAATTAAATCCAAGGGAATGGCGATGCATTCTTTAAGGGTGAATCTTCATTTAAAGGCACTTTGGGCTACTTGAAATGTTGAAAAATGAAACTTCTTCAAACTGCATTTCATCTATGGTAAAATAGGTATAGTGAAACTCATGCGCTTGCAATGTTAAAAGCTTCATTAGCTAAAATGGGAGTGATCAAATATTCCAGACCTTTCTGCTAAATAAATAATTTTAAGCATCTATACTCCAATACGCTTTCAACACCGCAAGTTTTTTTTATTCGATAATGACACCTCATTGTTTATTTACAGTTTATAGTATATCTTATTTGTTCTATTTAGCTATACTTAAAAGGTATGCGCTGATCAATTTGTTTTGACACTCCAGGGTTTTAAAATGACCAGCACTGACCAGCACTGGTAATGCTTCAGGACCTGGGTAGGGTTTAAACCAAACCTTCACTTTCTGCTATGTGCTTTAAATGTAACTCGGAATATCTTTAAACTATTTTATGCCTTTAACTTGGCAAACTTGATAGGAGCTGCACTTTCAAGACTGGAAATAGCTTCCAAAGAGCGTTCCAAAGATGGCCACCAGTAGACTGAATTGCTTGAAAGACATTGGCTATAAGAATCAAGCAGTTAGTGCAAGGATTGTGGGAGGTCTGTGGGCGTGCCTTCTGAAGCTGAGACTAGCAACCGAGTAACAATAATCCCTCTAGAATATACACAATTAGCGAGGTTATGAATAACGCCAAACGTCTAGAAATAGGTTTAAGCATTACATTAGGAAATGTGACCAAAAAAAGCTTGTTATTTCATAGCAGAAACATTATGAATTGACTCTCCAACGAATTGTTTATGGCACAAACAGGATGGGGCAATAAAAGCAGTGCTCTAATGAAATCAAGCTAACCGAATTCCTGATGTGATTGGCCCAAACCTCTCATAAATCCTCTTCCATAAAACAGAGAAATATTTGCCTCTGTCATCCTCAAAGACAGTTTGTGCTCTCCTAAACATGTGACATCGCTCAAAATAGATTAGTATGATTCAGCCGAACCTCGTGGAGACACACACATACTCATACACTTAAGGTTTCATTGTAAGTGCACTGCTGTTTACCCAGGATAAAAAGAGAAACAGACAAGCCAAAGGCCTTCATACAATATTATCATAAAAAAAAGGGTGGGGGTGGGGGGGTCGTTCATTACAAACGCTCGACGTAGTAATTTCTGCTTTGGTTTCTGCTGTGTTAATAGCCATGTTTTACTGTTGCTCAGATTGCCAATTAAACAGACTGCTTTAGCAACCTTTGTCAGAGATCTCAGTCATTGGGATTGGGGTACAGACATTGAGAGGTGAAGGTAACTTTCCTTTGAGGTTTTTAAAATTTTCATCCATGCTTGCTGCTAATAGAAAAGGTCTGATTCTCAGGGGTCTTAGAATGGTGTGGAATATTAGATCAAATTCACCACATTTACTTCCTTTAGTAAACATTATAAACATTGAATCGTCCAATAACATGTGTGAATGCTTGGCCAACATCTTGTACATACTTACTTATGAAAAAGTCATATTTTGTGTTCCGTAGAAGAAAGCAAGTCATACGGGTTTGGAAGAACCTTTCTCGGTGAACTGTTCTGTTAAATGTATTGTGAGTGCTCATGGGCTTTTATCTAGAAACACTTCGGCAAAAGATGTCACACCACTGGAAGAAATTTGAAGGCATCGCTGAGGCGTGAATGACCTGATGTGTAAAAGTATGTTTTCTGTATGTGGAAAGAAATGTTAGGTTGCTGTGTTTCTTTTGTGTATGAGCTCAGGTAGCAATAAAGAGCCCCTCTCTCTTGTTTGATGGCTGTACAGGTGGTCTTTGAATATATACACATTCACACACTGTTGCTCTCTTTTATTCCACTCACATTTTTCAATTTCACTCATAATCTGGCCCTGGCAGACAATGAATAAATACACGATGAGTCCAACACTGTTTGAGATGCTACCTGTTATGCTTTAGAGATGCAGATTAAGAAGACGAGTATGAAGGCTCCATGTTATGATATTCATGAGTTGTGGCTAACGCTTCGCTGCATTCTTTGTTAGTGTAGACGGTTCTTTGTCTTTCTCCAAGAGACTGATTGAATGCCGAGTGTGCGTGTGTTTGTCTGCATACAGGTTTGGCCAAATCTTTGAAAACGTCCTCGCACATAAAACACATCGAAAACCCCACGTCGCGTTGTTCCAAATTGTATCCGCATTTGTCTGTGTGTGTGGGCAAATCTTTGACTTTAAATTACTTAGAATGTGTCTGGAAGCCTTTATTTTAACATTTCAAACTCTCTGAAATGTATTCTCCATCCCTTATGTTGTGATTAGACATTAAAGCTAATGTGTCTCCCAGACTTTGGCAGTAATAGCCATCTCTGAAACATTGGGTCAGATGCAGTAATAATTACACACTTTCCCACATTTTTGCACACTTAGAGGCCTGTCATAATAATTGCACTCAGTAAAACGTTGATGGTCCAATCAAATGGGCAGTTGACATCACATACCACAGCAGTGACAGCCGTGTGTTTGCAGTGTGTTTTGAACAGTTTTAGAATAATTTTATAATGTTATACAATGAAGGCATTTTTTATGAAATGTAATATTAAATTAAGAGGACTCTATTTAGGGGACATACCATACTTCTTAATAATATATTTCCTTTGTGGTGCATCTACAATGTTAGTTAAGGTTTTTGTGCCAGAAACAGTCATAATTTAGTATTTCATGACATGACAGGGTGTCAGTGACGTAAAAATGTGGGCGGTCATGTGTTAATGTATTCAGGTTTCTAATGTCATAAATCAAAGGATTTCTACTTGAATTGTTTTTGCAGCTTAGTTGCAGTAAATTGTATTTTAAGACTGAAATGAAAGTTTTGATTTTTGATAGTTACAGATATGTTTTCATAATACACCGTTTTCTTCCAAAGTTCAGATTTCAGATAATAATACACTTTTAAGGTAACTATAAAAATCTAAAAGCTTATTAAAAATGTTTTGAAAACTAAAAGGAAATGGTGACAAGTTGCAACATCTAAAAATATACACTTTTGTATTATACTGAATGTATGTGTAATATAAAAGCATTCCAGACGAGAAAACAAAAGGTTCCAAGATGTAGGTAAATGAATTAGTGCCTCCTAAGATATCATAATAATATGAATAATTATTATTATAAATGTATACAGTTGCATAGTGAGGATGTCTTCAAAATTAATGCCATCTGTATTTTTCATTTATCAATTAATGTCATACAAAGACCAGTAAGCATAATAAAAAAATCTACATCAATATTTTGTGTGACAACCTTTGCCATCAAAACAGCACTAGTTCACCTGGACACAGTATTTCTTGGTTGTTGGCAGATAGGATGTTCCAAGCTTCTTGGAGGATTGGTCACAGTTCTTCACAGTTCATAGATCTATTTAGACTGTCTCAATTACTTCGGTCTCTTCATGTAATCCCAGACTTACTCCCATGTTCAGTGGGGGGCTCTGTGGGGGCCATGTCATCTGTTGCAGAGCTCCCTGTTCTTCTATTCTATTCTATTTACAAAAGGAATGTTTGGGAGTGTAAAATGCATATTTATCATTGACACACTAAAGCTGAAGATATTAAAAACCATCTTATGACAGATGCTTTGTTAAACAAATTTCGTGCCTAAGACTTGTACACAGACCTGAATATTTATATTATAGTACAGTGTGTGTGTGTGTGTGTGTGTGTGTGTGTGTGTGTGTGTGTGTGTGTGTGTGTGTATATATATACACTGATTAGCCACAACATTAAAACCACCTGCCTAATATTGTGAAGGTCCCCGTGTGCCGACAAAATAGCCCCAACCAGCAGAATGGCATTCTGAGAATATATTCTCACCACAATTGTACAGAGTGGTTATCTGAGTTACCATAGACCATGTCAGTTTGAACCAGTCTGGCCATTCTCTGTTGACCTCTCTCATAAACAAGTCATTTACGTCCACAGAACTGCTGCTCACTGGATGTGTTTTGTTTTTGGCACCATTCAGAGTAAATTCTAGAGACTAGAGTTGTGGGTGAAAATCCCATGAGATCAGCAGTTCCAGAAACACTCAAACCAGCCTGTCTGGCGCCAACAATCATCCATGCAATTATCTAATCAGTCAGTAGTGTGGCAGCAGTAAATAAAATCATGCAGATACAGGTCAGGAGCTTCAGTTTTTGTTCACCTCAACTTTCAGAATGGGGAAAATGTTATCTCAGTGATTGGACCGTGGCATGATTGTTGGTGGCAGATGGGCTGGTTTGAGTATTTCTGTAACTTAGAGCATTCATTATCTTATATCACAGTTTTACTGTGTCATCTCTAGGAGACAGAATGCATCTCCTTCCTGAGCAGTATGATGGCTGCATTGTCCCATGGTGTTTATACTTGCGTTCTATTGTTTGTACAGATGAACATGGTACCTTCAGGCATTGGAAATTGCTCTCAAGGATGAACCAGACTTGTGGAGGTCCACAATTTATTTATTTATTTTAGTTCTTGGCTGATTTATTTTGATTTTCCCATGATGTCAAGCAAAGATGAACTGAGTTTGAAGGCCTTAAAATACATCCACAGGTACACCTCCAATTCAGTATATCTCCTATCAGAAACTAATTGGTTAATTGCCTAAAGGCTTGGCATCATTTTCTGGAATTTCCCAAGCTGCTTAAAGGTACAGTGAACTTAGTGTATGTAAACTTCTGACCCACTTGAATTATGATTTAGTCAATTAAAAGTGAAACAATCTGTCTATAAACAACTTTTGGAAAAATGACTTGTGTCATGCACAATGTAGATGTCCTTAACAACATGCCAAAACTATAGTTTGCTAATAATAAATCTGTGGAGTGGTTAAACAATGAGTTTTAATGACTTCAACCTAAGTGTATTTAGACTTCTGACTTTTGTACATGTGAGTGTGGGTGGGTTTGGGTGGTTTTTTTGGTATAGCATATAAGGGTATTATGCTATAAATTTGGTTTTGTGAGGACATTTCTAGTGTCTTTATAATTGAAATCGCAAAAAAAATATACTAAACAATGTTTTTTTGAAAATGTAAAAATGCAGAATCATTTTTGTGAGGGTTAGGTTTAGGGGATGGAATCTATAGATCGTACAGTATACAAATCATTATGGCTATGTGGAGTCCTCATAAGGATAGTCGCACCAACACGTGTGTGTGTGTGTGTGTGTGTGTGTGTGTGTGTGTGTGTGTGTGTGTGTGTTTGTTTGTTAAAAATGTATAAAACAAGTTATAAATATAATAGAAATGGTCACCTTTTCCCATAGAAACACAATGTCAATTTTGTCATGTCCTTTCAATCTCATTCACAAATATATTATATATATATATATAATTATTTTAAATTTTCACAATGTTCATTTTTAATTTAGCTCCCATTGCTTTTTAAACATGCAAAATGGGATAACAAATGTTTTTAAACTGACCAGGCACAGTTGCTCTGTCTCCAAGCTGCCCACTTCCCATGACATCTCCAGAGGTTTGCTGTTTTCTACTGCACCCAATGTCTACATTTTCTGTGTCTTACAGCCTGTTCTGTTTCTCTCTCTCTCTCTCTCTCTCTCTCTCTCTCTCTCTCTCTCTCTCTCTCTCTCTCTCTCTTGCACCAAGTGCACAGACAGACTGAAAGAGAAGCTCAAAGCTTATTAGTCAAACTTGTGATTTCCAATTTCAGAACCCAGACACAAATCCCACACACACACTTAATATTCATGCGGAGGGGCCCGAGCTCCGGCTCCGCTGCCCAGACCTCCACTCACCAAATCACATTTGTTTAATCAGCTTATTGAAAGAGGAAAGAGAGAGAGGTAGAGAGAGAGAGAGAGAGTGAGTTAGTGAGTGAGAGAGAGAGAACGGAGGTGAAGATGAGGAGGAAGGCCCCACCGGGTGAAGATGAAGCTGTGTTTTTCAAGAGATGGAAGATTTGAGCTGTGGATATGTAATAAGCTCTTGTTTTTTGTGAGAGCCTCACCCATATATCATATTATTGATTTTAGAAATTAGATGCATTCACTCTATTCCAAAACTTAGTGAGCTGCAAAACCTCCATAGGCATCCTTTTAAGACACCATTCATTATGGGAAGGCTGTTCCTAAAGATAGGTAACTTAATTTAGCCATTTCCAAAGATATTTCTTTTTCATTCTAAAGAAGCTGTGCATGTATACTTCTTAGAGAAGGCCAACGTTGGGTAATTTACTCAGAAATGTCCACTAAAAAGTACTAATTATTTCTCTGTTGTGATCAGATAACACTACTGAGTTTTCATGAAAAAGTAATGGCATTACAAATTACTTTACAATTAAGTGAATTTTCAAAAACATTTGACAGATTATCATGCCACATATATTTGGAAATAAATAAAGTATTGCAAAGTACAACGCTATACAGTAACTACTGTTCCCTGTGCAAATGCTGTTGTATTGCAAATTCATGGATATTTATAATTTTGTAGTGACACAATTAATTAAGTAGTACTTGTTGCAATGAAGCCTGTTATCTTGATCCATAAGAACTACACATGGGCGCTTGCTTTGGTGTTGCCACCCCTCATAGTCTTTATGCAACCGCCTTGCCACCCCATGAAAACAATTCTAGATCTGCTCCTGGTCTGACATCATGGTTTACTGTTATTTTCTCCCATGTTTACATAAATTGTGTAAAAATGTTTTATTATATAAGCAAATATTTCTGTAATGTCTCTATAATAACTCACTGATTGTATTCCTCTGCATCATTTAACTTGTTAGAAGGATCTCTGCCCTTCATCAAAGTCATTTCTCCTGGGTCTTCATTGGCAGTCAGGGGTAGAGAAAAGCTCTCACTGGGCCTCAGCAGAAATATGAAGTGATACCCCTTAACCCCCCTACAAATTCAAGCTACACCCTCTCATCACTATCATTGCTCACCACCGCACCTCTTTGTACAATTGTATTTATTGCTGCTGTAACTCAAACCTACTAAATTTGTGTGGTGTGAAAATAACAAATAGATTTGTGCATTTTTATGAAAATTTCTGCCTTTTTGACGCCACAGTATGAAAGCAGGCCACTGCTGTGGGGTTGCAAGGGTGTTGCAATCTTACATTTACAAATTAAAACTGTCAGATTTTGTTTATTTTTATTTTTTTCCATATGGAAGCGAGCGAACATTGGCAAAAACATTGACATAATGTACAAAGAGACTGAAAGTGATTCACCAGCATTATGCTGACAGAAAAACACAAGAAACCAGCATATTTGCATAAATTGATCCTGTATACCTGACATTTAGTATCAAGAGAAGTTCGTTGAATTTATTTAAAGTTACGAAGCAAGGTAGCTTGCAATTCGTCAGCGTTAGCAGGCAAGACCAAGTTAGCTAAAATTACACAGATCAATCCTTATGGCACTATATTTCACATGCTTTACAGTTATGTAAGCTTATCTGTCCAATAAGAAGAACGCCAGTTCATGGTCTGTTTTGATCCCAAAACTGGTTTTGATCCCCAAAACCGAATTAAGGTCCCTCCAGGAATCAAATGTCCTGCCGATATTCACTCTATATTTCATTCGACCACTATCACGATCCTGCTAAGCCAGGCGGGATTCAGTAGATCATTTATTTATTTATTTTTTGTTTGGCTTACTCAGAGTTTGTGTAGGAGTCGGTGTTGTGCTGTGAGCCGGACGTTTGCTGGATTTCATCTCTAAGATGACGTTACCTAGTGTTGCAGTTTGTTGTCGCTATTGAATAGCAGAAGAGAAGCTACTGTCTGAGGCAAGGCTCTCGGGAGCACGCATAAACGTCACAGAAGGGCTGGACTGGTAATCTGGCATATTTCCCCGTGGGCCGACGCACTTTGGGGCTGATCAGGGGCGGACTGCCCATCAGGAGAACCAAGCAGGCCGGTGGGTCGGCCGTGATACGGGCCGAGATAAGCTAAAATTAACCGCCGCGTTATGCAATACTGACCACAATACGGCGCCACGGTATGCAGAAAAGGACAGCGAACACTCCCACTCACAACATATTTTGCATATATCTTTAGAACTTCTGCCTACATGCATTCGCTCCATCTTCCTATCAAATCAGCCTTTTATTTTGCAGAAATAAATGCAATAAAGCATCTAAACTTACAGATCATATAAAAATAATATACACAAATGTTACTGTCTGAACATTTTTTATGATGCTGAAAAATTTATCAGATCATGGGGACTACATTTCTTCTGCTTTTTTGCGAGGAAAAATCCCTTATGATGTCGGCAATGTTCAACTCTATCAGTATGTCACTCTCGATTGACATGCGCGTCAGATCATTAAGTCTTTCTTGTGCCATTGTCGATTGCAGTCTGTTTTTTAACAATGACAGCTTTGAAAAAGAACGTTCTCTAGAGGCATATGTGACTGGTATAGTAAAAATAAAAGTTGCAGGGAAATGTCCACATTTGGGAATGTTGTTATTAACTGTAAACACTCCCTTGCTGATTTAACATCCCAATTCTTAAAATATTCCTTAAACTGTCCCAGTTCATCAACAAACTCTTCTTGTAAGTCACAGCTATATTTCTTTTGAAGCAATGTGGCAGATGAGCGAAGTTGTTCTGGGGAGAGTTTAGCGACCTTGTTCGAAAATCCAAACGTGTTGTCCAGTCCTTTGTTGGATTCACATCTCTTGCTTACCTCTGGGACAATGGTGATATTAAAAAACTTTGACAACAAATTTATGTCTACCTGACATTGCGGTATCACAATCCGGTTCTGATGACTCGTCTGCTTTTTAAAAAAAACAGTTACGCCATCTAGTTCTCTGTGTGTCTGCCTGTGTGTTTATGTGAAACACTTTGTGAAATTTCGTTTGCTCTCCCCTCAAACAGGTCAAACTGATCATGAAGACCAGAGATAAAGTCTTTTAGTGATATAATGAGCTCATGTGCACCTGACAGGTCCATGTCAACTTTTCCCAGGTACTCACTGACATTTCTCAAACGCCTAGGAATAGTGTCCCACTTAGTAGTAATCAAAGCTATCTCAAGGTTATCCATTTGGTTATGGAGGGTTACTGCCTTGCTGCGTGTAGACATATTCTTGTTTTTGTCCAGTGCAATTGTTTTAAGAGTGCCCTGGATGTTTTCATAGTGCATATAAAATGTGTGTTCCGCCTGGGCATGTGCTGACCATCTTGTCTCTGATAAAGATGTGAGTGTCTCCATTTTTCCTCTTTCATCGCACTGCAGGCCAGCAGTTAGAATTTGTCAATGCCAAGTAGACTTTAAGAAATAGTTGAAAAGATTCTGAACAAAAGTGAAAAACCATTTGTCTCTAGGCAACAGTCCACTGTATTTACTCAGACTAAGTTTAAAGAATGAGCAGCACACGGAACCCATTCTGGCAATGGGTTGATCTCCCGTATATGAGCCTGGACTCCTTTATACAAGCCAGCCATATTGTCTGGTGTTGTTATAGCACTGACCTCTGTACTTTTTTATATCAATGTTAATTTAGTTAAAAACTCCAATGACTGAATTAAAAAAAGACTCACCAATGTGACTTCATATTGGCAAAAAATTACAAACCGCACATGTATCATACCCTCAGGTGAGATTCAGTGCATAATAACAGTCAATTGATCATTAATCATTGATCATAAATCATTATGCACATTATTTGGAGTTGAGTCAACACTTATAGAAAAATATTCAGCCATTTTGATTCTGTTAATTATTTCTGAGTAAACCTTTTCTCCCATTATTTGCTAAAATTCTTCACAAGTAGTGGTTGACAAGTATTAAGGATTACCTCTACCGGCATTGTGAAAGCGAGCAATGTGATCGCTGAGGAATGGATCAAATTAACTAATTCATTTGAGCAATCCCATATAATTACCATTATTGTGCTGACCAAAAACATGCGTCTCCCCTCGAAATGCAAGTCCACACTCAGCTAGGAACATCACAACAGCCACGACACTTTCGAGTACACTGACCCAGTAGAGGAATTCTGTCTGAAACATTTCTCATAGGTCATTGTCAATCTGTCCTTTCTGGGCAGTTCAACATACCCACACAAACGTACACCAGCAAAGTCCCTCGGAACTCTCGTGGTCGGCCCCACGCTGTTGTGCATGCTTCTAGTCATTAAAGCCTCAAGAAGAAAACAGGGAATATTTCTTCTCAGAAAACAGGAGCCACGCTGTGGAGCGGGACGTGGTTGTGTGTCTGTTAGTGGGAAGAGAGGAAGCAATAAGAGACATCACCTGGTGATTATTGATGTTAAACACCTGTGTCTCATTTCTTTGCCAGTGGAGATGGGCTTTAAAAAGGCAAGCCGAACACAAGAGAGACAGAGAGATTCCTAGCCACACACACACCCTGAAGCCCTAAGCTGAAAAGCTGTTTGTTGATGGGTTTACGTTTGTTCTGACTGTTATCTTTGAAGCTGTGTGTGCAAGTAAAAAGACTTGCTTGAAAGCATATTTTGAGTTTCAATTCTGAGAATATAATCAGACCTACATGGACTGCAATCAATGGCTGCCATGAACACCTCACAGCTGGGCGAAGTCATTCGTGCCTTTGCTAGCATTCAGGAGACTCACCATCAAGCTCTCCTCACACAATAATGCCACTTACAGGAGCTCCTTCAGGCTCAGGCTGGGATTGGCAGACCTTACGGAGATGGTTAGCTACAGGCGACGTGGAGGACATGATCGAACAGATGGTGCTGGAACATTTGACTGTTCACCTGCTCCGAGGAACTGCCGAATGTGTCCATTGCCATCGCCCCATGTTGGTGGATGATGCCATCCAGCTGGCTGAAGCCCACATGACTGCCTACCCAGAAGCCGGCGAACATCATTCCAGATCTCTCTGTCTCCCTCTCCTCCTTTTCGCCCTATACCCCGTCCCACGGCTGCAGAAGCCTTTCTCCTGTGGTGGCCCATGCCTGAGCCGTCCATGGTTCAAATCCCCTGAGCCACTCCCTCCTGAACCCTGTCCAGCGATTGCTGCCCAGTTCACTGTCCCATCTGCCCTGAGACTGCCTCTCAGGCTGCCAGACCCTGCCACTGCCTTGAGTCCTCTTCCCAGGCATCATCGTTCCCGGTTTGTTTTATTCCAAGCATGTTGATGTTTTTACATTCATGTGTTTCAGGTGCCGCTGGCATGCAGAATCAGCGTTTCCATGGGAAACCTGATTTTTTTCAATGGGAATGATGATCATGCCAACTTTCAGCTGCACACTTGTTTGTTCATGACTATATTAATCCCCTCATGTTTCATTTTCTTGGCTGGTTTGTCTGGTTTAATGTTGAATGTAGTTTGTTTTATTTTGTAATATTTTTTTTTTAATTAGTTTATTTAACAAGGACAATGCAGAAACATTGCTACAATTTTAAGCAGCCGATACTTCTCATACAGGCTTCTAGCCAAAGGCTAATTTGTAGCCCCAGTCCCTGGTTAGGCTTTTTTAACAACATTAAAACAATAGTCAAACAAAAAAATTAAGCAAAAAGTAACAAAATATAACAATAATAAAAGAAAGCTGAGACTGTGCACGGACATCAGTGTTCACAAACCTGCATTTGTTTGAACCACTTTTTTACATTTCTTTGAAAAATGTTCAACTCTTTTTGCATTTTCACTTCAGCTGGTAGTCTGTTCTAAAGCAGTGTACATTGAACTGAAAATGTGGATTGTACAAATTTAGTTTTTTTCCTCTGCACTGTGTAATTCTGATAAGTTGTACCTCTAGTGACCCCTTACTGCTGTGTGTCAACTGGTCTTCCACGGAGGATACCTTGTCTCTGTCTGCATGTGGGGAGTTGGTTTTCTCTTCTCTGCTGGGCTTTGTTCATCTACCTAAGTTATTGTAAATAAATCCTTTGAACTGTTCCTCTGCTATTGGGTCTGTTTATCTCACTATCACTCATTACAATATAGCTTTCTTGATGAATGAAGGAAGCCACACAAATCTAAGCTTTTTTACTAGTTTTATAATGGCACACAGTTACAGTATATATATATATATATATATATTAGGCCACATCATAAAGAACGCATCAGTCCATCTGCATGAAGGCACTTTCGTCATTTGATCTGTCTGAAGCATGCATCCTCTGAATTTGAGTGGAACGGTCTGCATTTATAATGGCAGGAAATGGCACACATTTTTTTTATTTTCAAATTGTAATAGTAATTTTTCACATTATTAATGTCCTGACTTTACATTGTGATCAGTTGAATGCCACTTTGTTTTTTTCCCATAAGATCAAAATCTGTACATTATTCAAAACTTTTGGCACAGGCAAAATTATGACTCTTACCCGATTGCAGGGCACAGGGAAAGTGGTATTTATTGGGGCAGTCCGCTGTAAAGACCCCTCTGCTTTGATTTGACACAAACAAGCCATGATATGCCAATTATGTCTCATACACAAGAATGATGACCTCAATATCAAAGAATAAGAGAAAAGTGAAGAATTTGTTTCAATATGTTTGTTAAGAAAAGCACAGTACTGTGGTGCTTCAGTTGCTATTTATAAATCAAACATGATTCCCCCCTTTTTTCCATTTCGTTTCATTGCTATCAAGCAGATTTGGCAGGGAATTCTTGGCAGAAATATTTAGGAATGGGATCCCACCTCCCTTGGGCCATCTGAATCTAGGTCAGAGAGACAGAAGCAAGGAATGGAGAGGGGTGACAATTTTAGAAGCAAGCAATCAGTGAAGAGCAATCACATGCTGATTTTATATCAGTTGCTCTTTCTCTCTCTCTCTTTCTCGCTCTCTCTCTCTCTCTTCCCTTGCCCCTTTTCCGCTTAAATAACTGTGCTGAGGGCTCTTACCTGAGACTGGGGTCTTTGATCATCTACAGAGCTCCTGCAGAGTTTGTGTGGACTGCCACAGCTGTATCATGGAAAAATATGGAGGTGTTGTTGGGATTTTGGATGTTTTGATGTTTGTCTGACAATCAGTTTTGTGTAGGCGATTGTTTAGAGACTGAGCGCCTTGAGAAGGCTATGCGAGTCACCCAGATTTACTTTCCCAAATGTAATGGGTGAAAAGTTTTATTTTATGAAAACCAAAATGAAAACTCCTTTTTAATTATAAATCTTGACATAGTCATATGGATTATTTTTATGAGTCATATGGATTACTGTTATGAGTACCATTTTGCATTACCTGATCGATCCAACCAATTCCTAATAGGAATTTCTTTTTTGGAAAATCCCTTTTACTCAGAAATTTGTCACATTATGGAAATAAAATGGGTTGCAAACAGTTTTTCTTATTTTTTTCACCCTTGCAGGACATTATTTTAATGTGTTTCAAATATGTAACACTAGATTGGTTTTAGATGTGTGTGTTTAGATTTGCATTTATCTCTCTGCTCATTATTATGCAAGTGATGATATCGTATATTCGGGAGTAAGAAAGAAAGAATGAGAGAGATGGACAAACACTGTGGCGCCTGTTAAGGATGCCACAGCAACAGTCTCATCTGGGGCTTCATTATTAATTCGGAAATCAATTATCGCTTCTCGTCACTGTGCGCTGATGAATCAGGGGTAATTAGCCTGAAGGTGTATCGTTCCTGTCCTGTGTTATCTCTGTGTTCTAGACCGATACACATTCCGACTGTTTTCATCACGTTAGGTTAATACAATTAAACTTGTTGTTGAATGATCAGGCCACGGAAGCTAGTTCATTAACACAGCACAGTTTGCGACACAAAGAAGTTGATGATATTTATTTAAAAGGAAGAGTGTTTCTTTCAGTAACCCTGCTAATACATTCAAATTATATTTTAACTGCATTATGTGACGATTGGAGGCAGACGAGGAGAGCGGATCTAGATGCAAACTTACTTTATTAATTTAGACACTCAACAAAAACAAAGGAAAACCCTCAATGGGGAAATAAACACAAGACTGAGGAAAACAGGCAGGGAACACACACCAGGCTAACAACATTCAACTATAGACAGTGACTAACCAAACAGGCAGGGTATAAATACGTGGACATGGGAAGACAGGAACCAATGAACAAACAGAACTCAAACAAGATAACTAGGTGATAAACTAAAACAAAAGACAACTAACGAGGGCAGGTGAAAACAATGAACAACGAACACGAACGCTAACAGGGAGACTGTGGAGCTAAACAAAGGACAAAAGTGAAAACTACGGAAAACAAAAGGGACAAAAATGGCAAACAAAAGGGCAACAGTGAAACAAGACAAGGTAACCCTAACACAGTTATATGCTACGATATTAAGTGTTACCAGTGGCAATCATAGCTATTATTATTGTTAATACTTAGCATTATTTTTATTTTTTTCTAAAATTTGTTTTTTTTTTGTTTGTTTTTGGTTTTTTTCAGAATCAATGACAAATTGTGGCATGTTAAGAATTTGTGCTATTACTTGTCTACAATATAACCATAACAATACAATGACCCACATTATATTTGGTGTATTTACCTAAGCATTTGATACAATGTACTTATTATGTACATACATGTTGCTGCATTTTACTCACATTTAATATGAATCTTGTGAGAATGTTGCAGAGCATGTAGTTACACAATAATTACATTGTATTGTATATATTTTCATGTTTTTACATAGTAATTAAAGACAACTTATATATAGATCCCATATAATAATTGTGTTGTATGGTATTCAAGTGATCATTCAAGTGATCATACTTGAATAAGTGCTATAGAATTGGGCTGGTGAATAGAATAGAATAGAAGAGGGGTGATGAATAGAATAGGGGTTTGGTGAATAGAATGTATTATGACAACTTTCACATGAAAAATCCTAAATGAAGTTGTTTTTTAGTAGGCTACAGTGTGCTTTTGGCCTTACATTATTCTGGGTTTTTCTCACAAGGGCAGATCGCATTGGCCTGCCATCCCTTTTAAGTTCTAAGCTTTGGCCTTGCTGCTATTTATACATAACACAACATGTGGCCTGCCTTATCACAGCATCTGTCGATCAGTTTCATGCATCCTGTCGTCCATTTTTAATGTCCCTGACCAGGTGAGTGGCCTCTGTAGTAGACATACACATAAACATGACTGATAAGACAGAAAACAAGGCCACAGTTCCAAAATACAAGCTTTGTGTAAAGATGTGTTGACGGTCTTTCCTGCAGGTAGCCCCAGTTCTTCACCTGGGTCCCTAAACACACTCACACATGTGTTGATACACCTTTCTCACCACACATATGGTGTTTAAGGGCTGAGAAAGACACATAGAGAGTCAAAGAGAAGCATTCCTGTGTGAATAAGAAAGTGTTAATCCATGTGGCCTACAGATGTTGAGGGATGGGATATCCTGCAGGACAATGGGCCACCCTGGTGCTCCACTAATGGATCGGTTGAATGATGGGCGAACCATAGCTTTTTGGGGTATTTTGTTTGGTGAAGAAGAGTATGTTTTAGAATTTAGTTCGAAGACAGTTTGGCCTTGTTTGTTGCTCAGAAGGAGTGTTTTGTGAACAACTTTGGCCCCAAAATTGAGCTAGATCTGAATAAATGGCTCTTTGAGGACATTTGGGGATATCCTCAATTGAAAATTTTTATAAATACCTAAATCATATGTAAAGCAAATATTGTTCTTTAAAACTTAAAACATTCAAAAAGATGCTATATGATATATATGATAAAAACTTGCTTTAGGCGATGATGCAGGTTATGGTTTGTGTAATTATAATTAGCTTTATACATGATTATAAACAATAGAAGTCTGTGTTATGTCTCCATATAGCTAGCTTAGTAAATGTATGATGAACAATGATAATACCATTGTATTCATTGAAGTGCACCTGAGTACCATGCAAATATCATGGAACATGAATATGGTAACCATTTAGTACAATGGTATATATCTAGACATCACTGACTACTGGTACCATCACGGTACTTCTTTGCTGATGGACTGTCTCTCTTATAAACAATGGCAATTTTGTTTGTTTCCTTGGTGTCAACTAATTTAAAATCGCTTCACATCCTATCATTTCTGCTCCTCTTGCCTGCACTGCATTTTATCCCTCATTTGTCTTCTGTTGATGTATTTCTTTATTCTTATTATTTGTTTATTCTTATTATTAAATCTCTTTTTTGCTATACGGGAAGAAAAAGATCTTTGGAATTGATCAATCATTTCTTAGCCACTCCTAGGACGCCTACGTATTCAACCTCTGTATACCAATTTTAGGAAAATCTCAAATCTTTTCTTAGTTTTGTTCCCTGTGTCTCTTTTCTGCAGAGTGTGAGGTGATGGAAAGATAAAAGAGAGATATGCTGTGGCTTGAGTTTAACTTTAAATTGTCATCCTCCATCAGTTTTCATTATTCTATTCATGCATGTAGAGATACAAGATATTTATGCTAGTGCTAATTTCCTCAACAAAAGTAACCTTATAATAACTGGAAAGTTCTTTGTGGACACTTGTAAGACCATGGTAAATGATACCATGTAAATATCATAGTATATTATTATAGTAATCATTAAGTGCCATTGTGTATACAAAAATGCTGGCATGGTACGGTACGATCACTGCACCATGGTACTGAAACCATATTTCTTCGCTTCATATTCACGGTTATGTATTTACATTTGTTATGTATGTAAAAAGATGTCCCCTGCTATAGATTACCAAATAGTGTACCGAAAAGATCTTATGGGAATTTCAAACAGTTGCATTATGGTACCCACCCATTCACAGTGCTCAATTTTTGTATGATATAAAATATTGGTTAGAAATATACCTATTGGACCACCCAGAATTTTGGTGGCTGACCCAACTGGAAAATCCAGATTTACACTTCCTGTGTGACAGGTTTGCCAAGAATGACCTCCCATCCAGACTTGGTATGTGTCCCGTCACATCAATTTCTCAATCCACCATTCCATTTCAGGTTATTTATAGCTCTGTCTATTATTTGGGCAACGAGCGGAAGACCTAAAGACCATGTCTTTCCTGTCAACAGCTGCTTGGGGCTTCAGCCAATCATGTTCCTCCAGTAATCCAGACATTGTGAGATCATGAGAGTACGTAGCAGTTAAAGTGAAGGGTTAGCTTTGTGCCTTTGGAGTTGGACTTCTGATGAAGGGGTAAGGGCTATATCGGGGTCAGGGTGGGAATTTTTGATGCCTGTCGGCCACTGCTGGGCCACACTGTTGAAAAACTACAAAAGCTGTTTTGTCTCAATGGTGTAAGAAGAGTGGGCATTCAAGCTTACGTGATTGATAGCCTGAAGTGTCCACAACGTCAACCAAAGCTTCTGTTTTGTGAGGATAGTACATTGAAAATTGACCCATAAGTGGTTTGACGCACACTAAGCTTGCCATCAATTTCCACGTTGTTTGTTTGAATATAGTTATGACATATATAGTCTTATGTCATTCATGTCACAGATGTCGTTTAACATCGTAATCAGTTGAGATAATTCAGAGGAAAATAAAAGGTCTTTGTCGGACAATCGTTTTAATGTGCCAGACGAACAAAGGGAATACTTGTGAAGTAGTTGCAAAAACAAGGAACTCATTGATTCGTTGAACTCATCTCTCAGATCTTACTCTGAGTTGCTAGTATTACTTTCCTAGCCTCTTGTTCTTGGTTTTTATGTGTGTCAGTGGTAAGGTAGTCTAAGCTTCAGCATGTCCAAAGACCGCCCACAGTCTGGTCACTCTCCATATAATGTATACTGCACACAAAAATGGCTGAAATGGGCAGTTTTAATCTGATTTGCCTTTGCTACGCAATTTTAGAAAAGTAAGGAAATATTAATACTGGCACACCCTTGACCGTTTCACCATCCAACCAGGTGTTATGGGTTCTTGGAAAGAAGAAGCTGCAAAGTGGTCTGGATTCCATGCTGGTAAGCAGACGTCTTGCTATGTGGTTATTTAATTATTTATATAATTTGTCAAATTAATATTTTCAAACTGTACCTTGAAGAGTTTATCTAGAAGGTTAGAATGTACCTTCATAATTAACAACATGAGCTGAGAAATAATTTATTTGATATTTAAGTTAAATGGACATTGTAACAAAAATATAGCTACTGTATATTAATCAGTAGATTTTGAATCAGAACCATATCAAATCTGGAAATATATATGTAACGTGATCAATGGAAAGGAGGAGGCGAGAACCGGCTTTTCAATATAAATAATAGTTTCATGATAAACTTAAAAGACAACATAAACACACACATGACGGACATGTCTGTAAACGACCTCTCTCTCCCGCACGATCCTCTGCAGTCGACCTTTAACCCTCACGGAGGCATAATTAGCCTAATACGGGACCGGGTGTGTAGGATCATGACAAGGCCCCGCCCTCCGCCCTGCCACAATATAACAATACCAAGGCCTAATTTTATGTTAATTTCTAACCTTAAATATTAAATATTAGTTAGCAAGTGAAGGCTTTATAAATCTACCTGAGAGCCTGAATGTCTCAGAACTGAACAACCTTGCTCTCTTCTCATTTCAGAAATGTTATGGTGACTTTGCCAGGTGCTACGCCCCTGTTAATGAATGACTGGCATATTTTTATGACAGTGACACACTTCTTTTATACACAGAAAATAGCGCAAACACCCCCTCCTACTTGCAATAGCACGAAAACTCCACTTTGAATTTGCGCTCTCATGAAAATTGGATAAGATGTTGCGCACGGCGTTGTGCACTCACGAAAAAAGAGCCCAGTGTATTTCCAGTTGCTAACCAGGAAAGCAATGCCCTCCTTTTAAGAAGTGCTTTTATCAAAAGGCAATGTATAGATCAAATAAAAAGTGCTTTTATGCATATTTACCGGCCACCCCCTAAACATTCTAATACAATGTTTCTCCTTTGTCAAGCCAAGTATCTATTAGTGAACACCTGACTCCCAGCATGCATCTGTTGATCTGGCACTGTTGATAGCATCACAGCCTCTTGTACTTTTGTTCCAGTCACTTTCATCACCGTGCCAATGTCTCCTCTGTTTTTTTACATAGTCACGGGCATTCCTCTAGTGTTCACTATCAATCAGCGAAGCTTTTTTTGATCTTCTGTACGGAGTGAAAGACTTCAGAGCTCCTGCATTCGGCAGGCAAGGCGCTTTTGATAGGAGAAATTAATGAGGTTGGTTATGTTTGGATTCACTCGTTAGGTGAACACACATGGGTTTGGTCCCGCGGGAGGCAAGGGCGCTTCGCTCCACACTCTGTCTTTGTGGCAGGAGCCCCAGTGACTCAATTTATTGTGGCGTGCCGGCAGAGATAATGTGATCAACGGAGCGTGTTGGGAACAATGAGGGGCTGGCATAGAGAAAAGTTTGGTAGACACCTCCTGCATGTACCTGAGAGCTTCAGCATGACTGTAGAAGTGTGGGGACGTGTGAAAACAAGGAGGAAGAGGAAACTAATTGTGAAATGCACACGAAGAAAGGAGGCAGATGTGTGATGTACTGGAGGAAGTGTGGTTTAATGCTTGTGTGACTGTCTTCATGAATACATTAGTCAGAATGTTTCCCACATGACATCTGGTTCTTTGAACCTGTTTTCCAGCATTGCCTGGGCATCCAAGAGCCAGAGCCAGACCTCTGCCAATCAAAGCAGGCACAGCTTAGGCACTGCCAATCCGGTTTATGCCCTTCTTCTGCTGATCCTTACACGTGTTGAGAATATATTCTCTCCCCTTAAGTTCTCTGAAAAGAGAATAGATGATGTTATCTTTCTCCATGAACACTAAAGATCATTTTTTAAGAATCTTTAAACAACATACAATGACTAGTGACCACAGCTGTCAAGTTCTAAGAAAACAGAGAAAAAAAACAATGTAAAGCTCTTCTTAAGCCATACGACAGCTTTGTGTGAGGATCATAATTGATATTAATGATGCCAAACTAATTGGTTCATCATTGTGGCATAACCGATTGCGAAGCATAACCGATTGCGAAGCGAAAGTTGTCATGGGAAGATTTTCACGGAACAATTCTTTTATTTCCGTTGCGTTACTTTCACAAAGCTATTGTATGGACTCAGAGCATCTGGAATATAGTGTACAAGTTAGGGTTATTGCGTGACTTTGGTAGCATTTTTCTTTTAATTATATTACGTGTTTGCTTATGCGTTTTGCTTATGCGTTCAAGATTTAAATCCACAAAAACAACTTTCCTACCCTTAGTAAGTTAGTGACTACCCAATTAGATAGAAATCAAATAAGCTTTTTTTTATGTAATGCAAATGTTGTCTCACGTTACAAGTCAATCATTATAGTAAAAGTGTGTTGATGTCAAGAGATAGCAGTTTGTGAGGAACAGGGTGAAAATGATGTGTTCATCAACTGATATATTGCCATTGTACTCGTGATTTGTGTGAAAGTTAAATAAAATCAATTGTTGGTGTTGCGACTCTATAGTGTTCATTTCATCAGAAAACTGCAACGATATGTAGAACAAGTCACATAAACATAGCTTAGTATGAGACCAGGTTGCCTTTATAGACCTTGACAGCGTACATCCCTATTCACTTTTATTTTAAGGAAACGAGGTGCGTAAACATTCTGCCTAATATCTCGTTTGAAATTAGTTTGGAAACAATATGCGAGTGAGTTAATGATGACAGAATTTTCATTAACTAATGGACATCACAGCCCAGTTCAAACTCAATCTACCCATAATTCCACTCTCTTAGCTCATCTTTCACTCTGTCAGTTTGGTCGACATCTCATACCCTGGAGTTATTCAAACCCAAACACAGATCTCTCTGCTCAACCTAAACTACACTAAACTACTTTTTTTTGCTGAGACAATATTAAATGAGTGACGCACTCTTGAGAATTACAGCATGTCTCATAGTCGGAGGGTCACTGTTTTGCTATAAATGTCTGTTTGTGTGTGACACATGCCTTTGTGTGTATAGATCAGGAGTCACAAAGCTAATAAATGAAAGTCGGTCATGTCACTGGCCTCACTCAATAATTCAGACCTGAGCTTATGAAAACTGACACATTTCTTCAGTTGTCCAAAGGGAAGAGAAAGAGATATTGGACCGACACACACATACATGCACACTCGTGTAATACTATAATTTTCTCTCAGATCTGAGACTGCAATCACTTGTACATTTGTGTTTGTTTTTCCTTTCTTTATTTGAGCTCAAAGCACTGCTCTCAGATGACGCATATTCATGTATATGAGCAGATGATTATGATTTATTTATTTTATTTCAAAGTATCGGAGGACTGCGATACTTCAAATGAATGCACTATGAGCTAGTTTGTTACAGAAGTTTAATGATTTCAAAGCGAGGCCTTCTGCCCATAATGGCAAAACTATTTCGCACAAGTGCTTCACCTAACTGAGCATTTTATTTTCTGAAATCATCAGTGTCTTTGTCACAATAGTATGGAGAGGAAGGACCCAAATGTAGAGATGGAAGAGAAAACTGAGCTTTTATTAAACAAAGGAAAATGCAAACAAAAACCCTCTCGATGGAGAAAAGGAGAACCAAGTAATAATACTAGAACCATCCGAAATCTTGTTGCAGACCAGTAGCTAGAGGGAACAGACCGGTAACACACACAGACAAACAAAACAATTCAGCACAGGACTCAACATGAGGGGAGCAGATATAGGGAGAGATAATTGGGGGAACAGGTGCCGCGGATGATCAGTTGATTTGGGTGCAGATCGTTGCCCAGGCAACTGGAGCTGGCAAACTCAACGTGGCACCTGCAAGACACAAGGGAGTGAGAAACAAAACAAACACTGGGAAAACACTCAAACGAGACAAAGATTCAGTCAGGGGAGGCACAGCCAGACCAGACTGTGACAGTCTGGTTTTATAAAAGAAAGTCTATTCTGTCTGAAGTCTTGTTTACATTTTGTTTGCTGTCGGAGAAATTTGCATTTAATTGTTTTTGTTTCAGTATCTTTTTTTAACATACTGTTCATTAGGCTCATGATATCCTGATTAGATTTAAATTTTGCTTGTAATTCCTATTAATTTGTTCATATTTCAGTTATAATGTCCAATTTGGTTACATACAGATAGATAAAATGATCTTTCAGCTAATGCTGTTATTCATTATACAGGGGAACCTCTAACTTGTTAAATTATGGACTTGTAATTTTTACACATTTTATTTTATCGTTCGTTTTTCATCATTTTGGTGACATTTTAGCTTCTTTTTTTTTAAAGATTGTCAATGTATTACATCAATAAATATGATGTATTGAAATTGAATTTATTATATTGCATATATACAGTATTTTGTTACATGTTTGTTGTTTACATGCCTAATTGTATTATTTAATTGTAAGTATTTACTTATATTTAGATTGTGATATTTAGAACAAGTGCTAAAATGGTACTGTCTCTTTAAGACCTGTAGCAGGGACTTTGATAGTAGTGTTAGTTCGGTCGAATGGCTTCTTTACAGCATTCTTGCTGTGTGTGATTAGAATTAAATGTTTATTTTGTTTTTTTTTAAATAACTGACTGTAGAGAACAGAAATGATATTAAAAGAGACATTATTAAACAACAAATGGTTTGCTTGGATCTCGTATTTGGATTCACATCAAAGAGAAAGAGTCAAAGCTTTTATTCTCAGCACCCAGTGAAAAGATCTCATTTCTGAACTTCTTCACCACTACAGCACTCAAACACTGGTGAGTGAAATATAAAAATAAAATGTCTGTGGTTAATCATCACAAAAATGTTTTTTAGCATCTGGGAAGTATTTATGCACATATTATTTTAGGGGATTGCAGATAGAAAGAAAGCAGGTTTTCCGCAGGACTTAAAAAGTTGATGAGAAAGGGTTTATGTCGAGGCAAGATTGAGACTTGGAAGTACGTGTCCTTCAGGTCTACCCCTGCGAACCAATCTAGATGCCGGACGCAAGTTAAGATGTGTCTTTGTGTGAGCATTTTGAATGGAAGTTTGTGCAAGGCCCTGTTGAAAACTCGCAAGTCCAAGATCGGTCGTCCAATCCCATATTGACTGCATCATCCATAGATCTGTTTTTTCAATAAGAAAATTGAAGGGGATACAGAAAGGGTCCAGTGATGTCCTTCAGGTGGACCAACACCAGTCTCTCAAATGACTGCCTGACCACAGACATCAGGGCGACATGTCTATAGTCATTAATTCCTTTGATCTTGGGTCTATTTGGGACAGGGATGATAGTGGAGCATTTGAAGCAGCAGGGAACTTCCCACTGCTCCACTGATCTGTTGAAGATTTCGTATCTCTCCCACACCTGGCTCACCACTTATGGATGAAGTCTTAATTTTCTGTACAGTAAATCTGCTCCTGTATTTATTACGCCTAGGACATGTGTCATGTGTGTACAAGTGTGTATTGCTCCTCACAATTAGTTTCCGTGCTAGAACGTGCAGTTGAGTTGAGCGTGTGCCTCCTGGAAATGTATAGCGCTTAAGTTATTGTTTCAAATTCATTTCCAAATTAGTACAGAGTATCTGCTTAAAATTGAAGGGAGTTTGTGCAGTTTCGGCTCTCTTTCCCTGTGTGATGTCGGCATAAAATATGAATCATGGATCAATGTATTACTCTAACAGCATATTAATGCAATTAATCAAAGCATATTATTGACACTCGCGATAGATTATAGCTGCGTGAGGAAAGAAGAAGAACTTGCGAAGTTTTAAATAAACTCTTGCACATTATTGACATATATTATCAGTATACGGAACTCTTGTCAGGTGATGTATGCAAACAGTGCCTGTTTTGTAAATATCTTTTGACCATCTAATGCAAAAAGAATATGTTCCTAGAAAGGAGAAACGCAGGAGGCTTCTCTATCAGCGTCTCATTTTCTCCACTTGCCATTTTCAACTACACACAATGCTTGCAGAACAATGATGTCATCAAGTTGACCCATGTGAAACACAGTCGGAGCGTATCCATCTACAGATACATTCAGTTGCATTAGCGGAGGTATTAACTGTGCGTTTGACACTGTTTTCTTGACCAAAACTTGTGCTCCAGATGCATCATTAAACTTGAGGTGAACGACCGTGGTGCCAATGCTTCCTGAACCGTGGGTGACGAACCGTACTGTTCGTTTTTTTTACCGAGAACCAATTACACTCCTAATACATATATACTGTATATTGAATATTAGTTTAACTATTTAAGTTTGTATAGAGTATCTTTATACTTTACTCAGAAATCTAATGCAATGACATTTAAAATAATTTTGTAACTTTAAAAGGAATTATATACAAACATTGAATAGTTTTACAAGGTAGACTTTCCTTTTAGACATATTTCTAAAAGCCCATTTTGGAGGGATGATTGCATGTTGTCTAAGACAACATTACTTTATATTATAGGTTTATCTACACTTGGTACACAAAACATTATAGTGACAGCAATCATCTTATAATTTTTATGTTACTTATTTGACAAAAACTCTTGCTAATTATTCGTGTTCCGATGAATGCTGGGAACAGCAACATTGACAGGTAAGTAAACATACTAAAATATAAATAAAGAAATATTAATATTAATCTGAGTGTTTGAATTGATTTCAAGTGTAGAATTTGTTTAGTTATCAACTTATTTAATATTGAACGTCCTAAATCTTTTCTTCTCTATTCGCCACAAAATAGTTTTTATACAGTGAGAAAGAAAGAGGAAAATGTGTGTTGGATTTGAATCTTTGTTTGTCTCAGAATGTGTACAAATGGGTACGCCTGTGTTTGTTTGTGTATTTGTTGCCTCTGTGTAAGGAGCAGTCAGTAGGAGATAGGTAGAATGAGATTAACTGTTGACATGTCTATTGATCTTGGTTCACTGTGGTTTCCTGTGCGTTTCATCTGCCAGGTCTGACCGGATACAATAACAGTTTAGCCAGCTTTCCACTGGGGGCTTCAGGGGCCCTGCAGCCTTGATTACTCCAGCATAAAAGTTGTGGTGAGATGGAGGTTAAGCCTCTCTCTCTCTCTCTCTCTCTCTCTCTCTCTCTCTCTCTCTCTCTCTCTCTCTCTCTCTCTCTCTCTCTCTCTCTCTCTCTCTCTCTCACCATTTTTTGTGGTGTATTGCACATTGCACACTCGCCTTTTGAAGTTCCATCATAAAATTGTGACAATTCCATCTAGCCTTTCCTCAGGTTGAAGACTGTCTTAAACCCTGCCTATAGTTAAAGTGCTTTAATTACCTTATCTAAGATTTGGCTTTGCTCAGCACTGAGTTTGATATGCCTTGAGTTCCTTGCCCTCTCTTGTGAATTTGAGCTGAGGAGCTATCTCGCGTTTAGCATTGAGAAAACCATTGAGAAAACAGCCAAAAATTTAGGACCCTTTCAAAAATGTAACATGGTAACCATTAATGTTGGGAACAGACAACTGGTTCTTATTTAGAACCAGTAAAGAATACCTGAATTGTAGGATTTTCTTGAAATTTGGTTCTTGAATGTGCTTTTTTTTTTTTGCCAATGTGGATGGAGCACCATACTAAAATTCTCTGACAGAATTTCCTACAGAGCATATTCAGACTTAGCAACTGCATAGAAACACTCTTGCAACCACCCACAGCAACCTAACATTGTGACATAGAGTTTTGCATAGGCAAGTAGCAGAAACTGTAAAAGCTATACACTTTGGTGTAATCTATGGTTAACAAGGTTTGTAAGAGAAACCCTAGCTCTAATGCTCATTGAATTATTATATTATGCTACAAACATGTGACATATAAAAGAGTCTGTCTCAAAAAATTGTCTCCATGGAAATCCAATAGGTTGCTACTGGATATGTTGACAAATCCTAGTGGCCTTGAACTGTCCCTCACAACTTATGTTAACTATCATCTGTTAGCAAAGCTGTCTAGACACGGCAACAGTTAGAGCAGTATTTTGAGCTAATTTTACCTCGATTAGTCTAATCACACTCATCTGCTGGATACTTCACTTTGGCTAAACAGTTTGAAGGTCACAACGTAATCAAAGTAATCACAGGTTCAAGGATTCGAAATGGGTCTGGTTTATTTTGACCTGTTTTTTAACTGATGCTAAAAATTTAGCAATATTTAATTAGTAATCTAAAACCCAATCCTCTAAGCCATGTGAAGTCTCAAAATCCCTCTCAAGGATCCAAACCCAATGGCTTTTGGTATTTTTATTTTGTTTCTGTTTTTTTTAAAGTAAGTTATTGTGGCGTTAGTGCTGTGGTTATGAGAGGCCACTCGCATGTCAATGCAGAAGATGTCTCCGCTGGGCAGAGGAGGAGACCACCAACCTCAGCGGGCCACCACTCATCTCTCAGTGCGCAGCTTCACAGCATGGCGCCATTAGACCCAAATACAAATATATGCAGGAAAGTTGCCCTAGTGTGTCAGGAGCGGAAAACATGCAACAACTACTGTAAGGTACATTAGACGTTTCACAAAACATTTTTCTTAAGTAGATTATTTTACATCTAGGAAATATCAGTTTAAGATTTCCAAACATTAATTTTGCAAACAGAATTGAATAGAATTAATGCAACAAGTCCTGCAACAGATGGTATGGTCCCCACAGAGACAGGATCTCAACATCATTGAATAAGTCTGGGAATACATGGAGAGACAGAAGCAATTAAGACAGACTAAATACATAGAACTGTGTTCAAGTTGTCCAAGATGCTCAGAACAACTTATCTGCCAACATCCATGAAAAACGTCTCAGGTTACATAAATGTAACCCCTGTTCCCTGATAAAAGCGGAACAAGATGCTGCGTTGATTTAGTGCTTTGGGAACAGTTTTAGGTGTGACCAGCTGTGAATATGTGTGCAACACGTCAATGAAATTGACTAGAATTTATAACCTCTGCTGGTGACATCAATTGGATGCACCTGTAGCAGGGCTATAAATAGATGTGTCACAGATGTATCGTCAGGTATTTTGTCTGAAGAGCAGTCCTGGGGCATCCCAGTGCGGCAATGAAGCACAGCATCTCGTTCCGCTTTTATCAGGGAACAGGGGTTACAGTTAAGTAACCCGATACATTTCCTGTCAAAAAGCTACACTTTGATGCTGCGCTGATTTAGCGCTTTGGGAATGAGAATACCCACGCCACCACACTGTGGATGTCCGGACCCCTTACGGTTGTGTAGTTGTGCTCACAAGACCACGTGAGGTCTCAGACATGAGCTTGTGATGTTGACTCAAGGACATAAGAGCCCAGAGTGGCATGAACATCCAAAATATAAAATCTTATGAATGTGTGCGGAGAGGACCAGCTTGCCGCATCACAAACATGTTGCATAGGGACACCGCTAGCCAAATCTTTATAGGAGGCGACCCCTCTGGTAGAGTGAGCCCTGATCCCTACTGGTGAAGCCAGGGCAATAGCATCCCTCACCCAATACGACATTGACTTCTTGGTGGCGGCCACCCCTTGTTGCGGCCCACATGGCAAACGGATAGTTGCCCTGACTTACGCCACTGGCTAGTGTGGTGGACATAAGTCTGAAGGGCTGGATACAGTACGCGGGGAGCAGAAGGCTTAGAGCGTGACCGTATGTACGGTCGAGAAGGAACCTTAGGCAGGTAGTCAGGATGAGGGTGCAATATTGCTTTTAGCCACTGGAAAAAATCTAAGCAGGCTGGCAAGACAGAGCCTGCAGATCTCCAGTTCTTTTTAGAGAAGTAATTGCCATAAAAAAAAAACATCTTGAGAGTCAGAAGTTTATCAGACGCTGACTCTAGAGGTTCAAAGGGGATATCAACATGGACTCCATAAGTCCCATGAGGGGATCCTGGTCCTAGCAGGAGTTCTCAGTCGCATGGCTCCATGAACGAAGTGAGCAAGCAGGGGATATCTCCTCATTGGCACCCCGTCAATCGAGGCGTGGCAAGCCGATAGAGCTGATAAACCCTGAGAGTGGCGGGGCATGTGCCTGCTGACATTTTTTCCTGCAGAAAGTCCAGAACTGAAGCAATCTGGCAGTTAACTGGATCTGCATTATGTGCATTGCACCATCTTTCAAAGACACCCCATTTATTGGTGTAACTTCTTCTAGTAGAGGGAGCCCTAGCACTTAGAATGGTCTCGATAACTCCAGGTGAAAGCCCAGTGTCCCTCAGTTGGTACCCTTCAGGGGCCAAACATGAAGGTTCCACAAATCAGGCCGTCGAGGAGAGATATTATCTCCGAGAATCATACCCTGTTCAGCCAGTGCTGTGCTATCAGTAAGAGGCAGGACCCTTGCTGGTGAACTCTGGCCAAGACTCCCGGGAGCAGAGAAACCGGAGGAAATGCATAAAGGCGTATTCTGGGCCATTTAAGCACCATCGCGTCCAGACCCAGGGGGGCTGGGTGACTCAGAGAGATGTAGAGGGAACATTGCTCTGTTGAGAGGTGAAGAAGTCCACTTCTGCCCTGTAAAATCTCACCCAGATTTGTTCCACTACCTCGGGGTGGAGTTTCCACTCCCCCATCTGTATTTTCTGTCTGGACAGTAAATCTGCTCCCACATTCAGGCATCCAGGGATATAAGCTGCTCTGATTGACAGGAGCTTGCCCGGGGCCCAAAGGAGAATCCGCCATGCCAGTCTGTTCAGCTGGCATGAACATACCGCTGTGTTGTCCACCCGCAGCAAGACATGGCAACCTCTGGAGGAAGTATTTCAGGGCCAGAAATACATTCATCAACTCAAGTCAGTTAATGTGACAATCGAGCTGACGACCCTCCCATTTCCCTTGAGCTAGATGACCACTTATGACCGCTACACAGCCCTTCAGGGAGGTGTCTGTCATTAGCAAATTGCGACGGCAAGACGCACCTAGAGTGGGACCCAAAGTAAGGAACCGGGGTCTGAACCAAATAGAAACGGTACGAAGCGTGGTCTGTAACCCTTATTTGCCTTAGGGGACTGGCCCTTGGTTGAAATCCCCAGGCTTTGAGCCACAACTGAAACGGTCTCATGTGCAGAAGGCCCAAAGGGATCACAGAGGACGCAGATGCCATGAGACCTAGTTTTCCTTGATACTGATGAACAGTGCAACCTTGGCCTAGCCTGACTTTGCTCAGGGTGTTCTGAATGGAGACGATTCGAGCTGGAGACAATTGTGGCCGCATCATGATTGAATTCCATACAACGCCCAGATAGGTCATTCCCTGAGTGGAAGAGAGAATGCTCTTTTTGATGTTGAGTCTCAGACCCAGAGAAAGCAGATGAGCGAAGACGATATCCCTGTGCTAAACTGCCAGTTCTTGAGACTGTGCTAGTATCAGCCAGTCGTCTGTGTAATTCAGAATGCGGATGCCCCGGAGTCAAAGGAGCCAGTGCTGCATCCATGCATTTTGTGAATGTGCGGGGTGATCGGGCTGCGCCGAATGGAAGAACCTGATATTGGAAGGCTTCGACCCCGAAAGCGAACCTCAGGAACTTCCTGTGTTGTGGCAGAATTTCTATATGAAAGTATGCTTCCATGAGATCAATCGTGACCAACCAATCGTGATGTTGGATTTGGGACACGACTGTCTTGCTAGTTAGCATCTTGAACTTGAATGCCCTGACTGAGCGATTCAAGCCACGAAGATCTAAGATCGGACGCAACCAACACCCTTCTTGGGAACCAGGAAGTATCTGCTGTAATAACCTGACTCTTTTTCTGGAAGGGGAACATGTCCTATGGCCCCTTTGACCAAGAGATTTTGCAGATCTTTCCACAGTAGACATCCTTGCTCCGGTTTCACGGTAGTGGGAACCACGCCGTTGAAACGCGGAGGACGGCGAACAAATTTTATTCTGTAGCCTTTTTCTACTGTTTCCACGCTGTCAGGTTCTCTGAGATGGGGATTCATTTTGACACTTCCTGTTGAGGGGATGTCAAGTGTTCCACGTCCTGGACTAAGGCAGGAAGCAACGGTACACCCAACATTTTGCTGGAAGCCTCTAACTCCCGAAACACCAGAGGCGGCGGGAATGGAGAGGTTTCGTGGGGGTATTGGGAGGGTAGAAGTGGATGATACACACGCCCCATCCCAAGGGGGGCTACCCCCACAAGGTTGGGCGCAAGACCATCAGGGTTTTTTCCTCCTATAAATGACTGCCCTGTGGTCTTGCTTTGGGGGCTGCTGAGGGCGACGAACCGGTCCCCAGTCTCTACGAGGGGTAGCACGACTCGCCACGCTTTGTTTTTGAGCCTCGCTTCTAGAAGGGGTGGGGCTGAGTGGCCGACGGCCCCTCCCCACGAGTGCAGCAAGGAAGGAATTGCCCAAAGGCTTCCTCATGACTTTTTGCCTCCTGGAACCTGGTGATAACTATATTCAGAGCATCACCAAATAAGCCAGAAGGCGAAACCGGGGCATCGAGAAGGAACGTTTTGATAAGCCTTCCCCACAAGCATCCTGCACGGCTTTGATGCCGAGCCAGGCGAGAGTTAACCCGCAAGTGTCTCTTCTACCGGCAGCATCACCAAATTTCTGAGAGCCTCAGCACCCATGATAGCCGAATATGTCGACGTCGAGGGCACAAAGACACTGGAAGTATAAGGATTTCTCCATGAACGAGAATGCTTGTTATGGAGGTCATAGAAGAAAGGAAGGGACTGATATAGCGTTCCCTTCCTTTTTTTATTTATTTTATTTTTTATTGTTTTTATTTATTTATTTTTGGCCACCAGACAGAAAAAATGGAATTGATAAATAAAACAATAAAACAAGTCAAGGCATTATGTTTGAAAACCTCCACTATACAACATTTTTCCTAACTGCTTAAAACTTTAACACATTACTTTATATTCTGTATACAATGGCCACATTTGGACATTTGAGCCACACTACTGTCAGCTTAGAACAAGAAACTGAGGCTGCAGTGGGCACAGTAAATTGTACTGGACAGTAGCCGATTGGAAAAACATAGCCTAGTCTGACAAATCTGGATTTCTGCTGAGGTGCACAAATGTTGGGCCCACTGCAGCTTCAGTTTTCTGTTCATTGTTGACAGAAGCGGAACCCAATGTGATCTTCTGATGTTATAGCTCATCTGCTTCAAGGTTCGACATGTTACACATTCTGAGATTGTATTCCGCTAACTACAATTGTACAGAGGGGTCATTTAAGTTACTGTAGCATTTCTGTCTTCTAAAACCAGTCTGGCCATTTTCTGTTGACCTTACTCATCAACAAGGTGTTTTTGTCCACAGAACAGCCACTCACTGGTTGTTTTTGTTTTTGGCACCATTCTCTATACAGCATTCTGAGATAATTTTCTTCTCACCACAATTGTACAGAGTGATTATCTGAGTTACTGTAGACTTTGTCAGTTTGAACCAGTCTTGCCATTCTCTGTTGACCTCTCTCATCAACAAGGCATTTCCGTCTGCAGAACTGCCGCTCACTGGATGTGTTTTTTTTGGGGGGGGGGCACCATTCTTTATATATATATATATATATATATATATATAAGACACAAACTAATAACAGCAGCTCTGTGCAAAAGGCAAAAGTTGTCCACAGTGATTTGTAACCATTGATTGCAGGTTCTTTGTATAAAGAAACACTGAGGAATCCCACACACTTCTCCATCACAGAAACTTTTATGACATTTGTTCTCTGTCTGAATCTGCTGGAAATTTTCGCTATCAGGCACTAACAACCTAGAGGATAGCTGTAAATGTGTTTCTCTTTGTCCTATCTCAACTACTTCCTATGGTTTTTATCTATTTAGTTTCTCCCCATTTTCTACCCCATTTGGAATGCTCAATTCCTAATGCGCTCTAAGTCCTCATGGTGGCGTTGTGACTCACCTCAATCTCGGTGGCCGAGGACGAATCTCAGTTGGCTTCGTGTCTGAGAGAGTCAAACCGTGCATTTTGTCACGTAACTTATTGAGCGTGTTACCGCAGAGATCTAGCGCTTGTGGAGGCTTCATGCTATTTTCCGTGGCATCCACGCACAACTCACCATGTGCCCCACAGAGAGCAAACAACATTATAGTGACCACAAGGAGGTTATCCCATGTGACTCTACCCTCCCTAGCAACCAGGCTAATTTGGTTGCTTAGGAGACTCAGCACTTCCTGCGTTTGAACTCGTGATTCCAGGGGTGGTAGCCAGCGTCTTTATCTTTCTCCCTCTTTATATCAGTTCTTTTGCTTTTGCTTCCTCTCTCTCTCCTACAGTATTTCTTCCTGTCACCTCAGCGGCTGTCCTCCAGAAGACATTAGAGTGAACAATAGCCAGAGAGCTTTGCTTAAACCCCTCAAAATGCCCCCTAACCTCTCATGCTTTACTGGAGGCTTTCACAGGCCACCGATCCTGTGTCATCCAAAATTATCATTCCTTCTCTCTCTCTCTTTTTATCTATTTCATACTGTCTGACCATACTGTCTGACTTTGTCTGAATCTATTTAGATTATCTTCAGAGACAGCCAGTTTGGCTTTGATTTCATTTCATGCCCATACACATAAACTATGTGGCCCAGTAATTGTGTGGAAGGTTTTTTTTTTTGTGTGTGTGTGAGGTGTGATGATGGAGACAGCAGACAAAGGCAACGCAGTGAGAAAATGATAAAAGGGTAGATGATTGGCCTTTAGTCCAGGAAGGCAGCTATTATAGATCTGCCACGGACATCAGAGGGGCGGAGGTCAATTTATTACCTCATACTCTGAAAGGAGAGTAATTCTCTGTCAGTTTTTTAAAAACAGATAGTCACTCTCTCTCTCTTTCTCAAAAAAAAAAGCTAATCATTAACCTTCAGAGACCCATACGTTAATATTAATATTTTTTTATATTATTATAATTATTTTTACCACTAAAAGGGATTTTATTTGCTCTTTTTCGCAACACTGGTCATAAAGAATTCTGATGTTTATGCATATTTTGTTTGGGGTTACATTTTGGGGAAATTCTGCAAAATAGACCTTTCGAAATTGCTTGAAGAGCACAAGTTTTCTTTCCATGGTTGACAAATTTACTATTGAAATAGAAAGTTGGGGTGGGACATATCAAAGGGCTGGTTCTTTTTTATTTATTTTAGGTTATTTGTTTTTAAACATACCTTTAGTTTACATAATTAACATTATTTGTGACTTGCTATTGCTAGTCAATGTCATTTCATTAGACAAAAATCAGTGGGTGCAGTATGAGTCATCAACATTTTTGTACTTTCCTGGATTTTTTTCCTTTTCAGGAAATTGGCATTTTTGCCTTTTATTACCTAAAAATACATTTTGGTCTAAAAGCAACTCCTGCAAATACATATATAGATGCATATCTGAAGCTACTATTCCACATTGTACCAAGTGCTACTGCACCTTGTAAAAATATTATTGCACGCTATATACAGATATTTACAGATGTTATTCTATATTTACTCTTTGTATGGAATTACTATACCAGTTGTTAGTCCTATTGTGTGGAGTATTATGATAAAGTTGGGGGTTGTGGTAGGGGGACAGTGTTTTATAGAGTTCAGTTCAGTAATGGCTCTGGGGTAGAAACAGTTTTTATGCCTGGAAGTGCAGGTCTTCCAGATGGCAGCAGACAGAAGAGATGATGATAGGGGTGAGTTTCGTCCTCTAGAATGCTGCTGGTTCTATGGAGGCAGCTTGATCTGAAGGCGTCTTCCATTGTGGGCATGGGGAGTCAAGTTATTTTCTGGGCTGTGTTTATGACTCTGGAGAGCTCTCCTGTCTGCTGCTGAACAGTTGCCATATCATACTGTAATACAATATGATAGTTTACTCTCTATATAGCAGTGGAAGAAAGACATAAGCAACTTTACAGGCAGGTTGGTTTTCCTAATTGTCATTAGAAAATAGAGCTGCTTTTGAGCCTTCCTGACCAGGGCAGTGGAGTTTATTGTAGATGTGTGGTCCTCTATTATAGAGGTTCCTAGAAACTTGAAGCTGGAAACCCTCACCACTTAGTCTCCTTTGATGTTTAGAAGAGCAAGGTCCTTGCGGTGTCACCTAAAGTCTATGATGAGTTCTTTAGTTTTTATGTTCAGTGACGGATTGTTTTGTGTACACCATCCTGCCAGTCTTGTCCACATTCAAGATCAATCCCACCACTGTTGTGTCATCTGCCAATGTAATGATTGTGATTTAAGGATGTGTGGGGATGCAGTCATTTTTGTAAAGGAAATAGAGGAAGGAACTCAGCACACAGCCTTGTGGTGCACCGGTGCTGAGTGTCAGGCTTGGGGAGTGATGGGGACCAAGTATTACTGTCTGTGGGCGGTTAGATCAAAAGTCCTTGAACCACAAGCACATGGAGTTACAGAGACCCAGGTCAAGCATCAGGCCCTGCAGCCTTCTTAACATTTACAGTAAGAATTTGCCTTAACTCCTGTGTCTGTATGGCAAGTAAGTGATTGGTGGTGGCTGGTGGGGGTGGGGGTGTAGCTATATTGTCTGATCCTTTTGTCTCAAAGTGGACAAAGAAGCAGTTAAATTGCTCCACCTGCATTGTTGCCTATTGGTGGGTTTTTGTTGCTCCTGTAGTTGGTGATGTGCTGAATGCCCTGCCACATATGTGTTGGATCACTGTTTGTGAAGTTGTCCTCAATCTTTTCCTTGTATGTGGCCTTAGAACATATAATATCTTTCTTCAGGTTGTGACTGGCAGCACTGTACTGTTCTATGCCTTCAGATCTGGTGGCTGCATTGTGGTCTCTCAAAAGGATCTGGACCTCCTTTGTATCCATGGTTTCCTGTTTGGGAAAACACAGATGCATTTGTTGATGGGGACATTTTAGACACAGGTCCTCATGTAGAAGAGTACTGTTGAGGTGTATTCCTCTGCATCTTGTTTAGAGAACAGGCCCCAGTTGGTGCGCTTTAAACAGTTCTGCAGTTGTAGAGACGCTCTTTCAGGCCAGATTTTAATTGTTCTGGTGGTATGTTTATGTTTCTTAATAATATGACTAATCTGGGATTAGGAATAATGATAGGTAATCAGATTGTCTAAAATGTGAGAGGGGTAAGTCTCTGTATCCTTTGATGATATTAGAATATACCGTCCAGCGTGTTTCCCACACTAGTAGAACACTTAACACGTTGATAACATTTCGGAAGTAGTCTTTAAATTGGCATCTTTAAAATCTCCAGCAACAATGAAGACCCCTTCGCATTCTGTTGTTTATTTATTTCCGTTAGCACATAGCCGAGTGCTAGGTTATCATCTGGTGGAATGTACATGGCTGTAACAATAACAACAGAGAACTCCCCCGGCAGATAGAAGGGTCTGCACTTTAATGCCAGAAACTTCAGATCAGGTGAACAGTGCTTATCGATGATGGCAGTGTTTATGCACCAGTTGCTGTTTACATAAATACACAGGCCACCACCGTGGCTCTTACCGGAGTTCTTGTTTCTGTCACTGCGGTGGGTTGGGGGGCATGCTAACTCGATAGCTGCATCCAGGACTCCTGGATTTAGTCAAGTTTCAGTATTAATCATCACACAGCTATACCGAATGGGTGTCCACAATGATAAACCCAGTGTCAGCTCATCCATCTTGTTGGAAAGCAACCTGACATTGGCGATGAAGAGGCTGGGGAGTGGTGGTCTGTGAGGGGTTCTCCTTATCCTAGTTAGGGTACCAGAATGACATCCTCGCTTCGGTCTCCATTCTCTCCATCGTCATCGATACCTGCCGCTCGGTATGATAATACATGGTGATCCCGATGTTCTTGCTATCTCTGCTGGAATCTGATGGGAGTGCTGGAAAGCACTTGTGATGAAAATTTGGTGCATTGTTCCAATATGTAGAAGTGCTTCCCGACTGTAGAAGAAGAAATTTGGTGCCCGGATTGAATTTCAGGGAATTTTCAGGGAGCACTGGGCCGCTGCATCTGTGCGTGCTGCCATCTTGTCTACTTATTCTCACATAAAATACTCACAGTTAGCATTGTTGTCAGAAGACATTGACCATTTTATGACTTTGTCATGTTGGAAAATTCAAATTTCTCTGCCAAAATATTTGTTATAATATTTTAGGAGCTGCTAATGGATGTAGTTTCAACCCACATTTAGTGAGAAATTGTTATTATTTCAGTTTTTATGTGTTGAAATGCTGCTATAGTGAGTCTCTGAGGGTTAGGGAAGTGGCAGAGAAAAATATAGAGAAAGAGATGGCCGCCATAATTTTTAAGGCTTATTCCAATTTAATTGATTTTCTTGCCTCTAAAAAAGCCCCTCTCCCTCCTTCCTCATCTGTGATAGTACAAATAATTATTAATCAATGTTCACTGTCGTCTGAGCACGGCATATTATTTTAACACGTGATTTACTCCAATGTTTCACTCACTGTAGACCAATCAGCTATTTGCCTGTGAGCTCTCTGGCCAATCAATTCTTTCAATTATCCAAAGACTTCCAATTGTAATGAATTACAGGGCATAATGTCATTCAGAGTAATTCTGCTTTGCCTCGTGTTGCTCTGACATCAATAGTTTTGAAATATGTGATTTGTGTTGTCCCTAATCCACTTAGCATGTATTGATCTTTAATGCTATTGTCTTTAGTTAACACTTAGAGAAACGGGAACTTTTGTTGTTCTTTTCATCTCACAATCCACTACATGCTAGTGAAAGTAACACTTTCTATGAAGCCCATATTTATTATGTATTGTAAAGGCAATATACATTAATTATACTGCATCCATAATATCTCATAATACACCTTATTATAACTTCACATATATAATTATACATTTAAAATACATTGTAAGACTTCCCCTATTCATAGTTATACTCAAGAGTATAATGCATTATAACACAAGCAACATCCAATTTTTACACAGCAGAAACTAATAAAGTTAAACGTATAAGTGCTGTCATGCAAAAGCAGCATAGTGTAAACTGTCTGTAGGTTTTATGACATTATCATTGTACAGTGTAAGTGGTATTTAACTGCTTTAAATAAAATTACAAAAGAAAAATCTTACATTACAACATACAATAATACATTATAAGTCAAACTTATACAATGGAAGCTATTTATGAAATAAGTCTCCAAATAAGATTCAAAAACATTAGTTCAATGTTTATTTTATTTTTATTTTTATTTATTTTATCCATAGGTGTTTACACCCAAGACGATTGGCTGCATGTGTGATCAACACACACACATACACACACACACACACATACATATATATATATATAGAGAGAGAGAGAGAGAGAGAGAGAGAGCATTTCTGATCAATTTTAAACTTGTAGCTTTACAAGTGTTTTTTGTAATATCTCAAAATGTACATTGAAATGGTATTATTTTCTATTTTGTTCATGTGTAATGCATATAATTTCCAGCATGAGTTGTAATGTCTTATAACCACTTATATCTTATGGATGTTTATAATAAGATACTGCTTTTGCCACTTAAAGTATACCTATTATATATATATATATTACAAAATGTATATATAATATATTATAACTTCTGAAGATACAATTGTATGTTGCTGATGTAATAATGCATTATATTATAAGGTATAACTATGAATAGGCAATTTATTATAATGCAACATAATGTATTATAATTGTGGTGTATGAGAAGTTATATCATATTATTGGTGTATTATGAGTCATTAGTAATGCATTATAATGTCTTGACCATACATTATAAATGTGGTCTTCATAGAAAGTGTTACCGAAGTTATAAACAGAGACAGGGATTTCACTTATACAGCTTCCTATAATACTTAGCAAACAGCACACTACTGAACGCTAACTTGAACAGTAATGATGCCGGTAGCTTTGTCCATAACACCCCTGAAGATATTTAATTGACCAAGAGACTGTTTATCAGAGACTGGACTCTTCTATTAAAATGAATGGGAGTAACTGGCATGCCTAATGGTCAAAGGATGTAGGAAGGAAGTCCCTCCTTACAGGTAAAACAGCCGATCACATTTTAGATACATCCAAAGATGGCCGTCTGACTTGCACGTTCATGTTCTACACTATTATGAATGTTAGTGGCTTAGTTGCATCAAATGGTCTCAGTGAGAGCAGAAGAGCATTTGATGTAAAGAGTGATGTAAAATCAAAGTAATGTACCCATGCAAGTAACTTGCAATTTTATGTTTCAACCAAAAATGTCAGAAGAGAGCCCAGAATTCCTAGTGTTCCTTTTATTTTATTTCTCACTCAAGGTTGAAACAGTTGTAAAATATTGTGCCATAATGAAAAAAAAACACATTTGTGTAAGTGAGAGAAAATTTCAAATATAGAGTGAGTGAGAAATGGGGAAAAATCAACTTACCTTTTTACCATGTGTGAACTGAACTATACAGAGAACTGCTGTACTCGCTTAACTCAGTGTGTCTGCACAACTTTCAGTGTTCCTCTAGCACGAATGTGTCTCAAGTGTAGAAATGCCAATCTCACCGTAATAGGATCAGTGTCAGTTTCTTTTTTTATCCCAGTATTCCTAAATCTTCCCTCTAGCCCTATTATCCTGTTTTTTTTGTTTTTTGTTTTTTTTTTATGCGCCAGCTTACAGAACATGCAGTTTCCTTACAAAAGTTTCTTGAACGATGGCGGTGTATTAATAATGGCAGGGTAATGAAGACTGAGGAAGAAAGAGAAGGGTAGAATTTCACTGCACAATAAGCGAGACCCAACCTCACCTGATGTCTCCAACTGTGTCTTTGTTCTGACATATGGGAAGAAATTTGACTCAAATTGGCCCACTGTGCTCAAATCCATGCTTTACATGCTAATCAGATGTTTAGCATTAAAAAAAGAAAATAGCGAAAAAGAAGGGAGGTCTTGCTTGAGAGGTTTGAAGTTAACTCAGCCTGGTTAATCTTCTAAAAAATCCACTCTGCACTTCCATTAGTGCCCAGAATTGTTATTAGTGCTATTTCATGCACTTAGTTGCAAGAACATTTTAATTCATAACTTTTCTTTTTACTCGTTTATGTGGAAAAGAGCTTGGCATGAGCCCAGGAAGCAGAGAATACTTAAATTTACAGATTTTTTTTGGCCTTTATGGTTCAAAGCAAGTGGTGTTACAAAAGTATTAAGCCCAATGACCGTTGCTTATGAATGCCATGACTGAAACCAAGACTGAGTGATATTATATCTGAATATTATTCAGCCTTTTGATAATATTCGTTATACATCTCGATATTTATGGATCTTGATATGTCTTGAATTCTTCCATTTGAAGGTACCATCATTTCAACAAACAGTTGTTTTTGCCAAGTAGATTTTTAATATTTAAAGCAAGAAGTGTAAAACAAGAGGAAAACATCTAGTTAAAAAATAATCACGTCATGTGTTCAACACATTCTTACTAAGTGAAAACAAGAAATAAAAACAATATTTTATATTTTTTACTTGTATGCACCATTATAAAAATAGAAGCAATAATAACATACTAATAAACATCAATAATTTCATACATATACATCCATCAATCCATCCATCTTCTATAGCTGCTTGTCCTGTGCAGAGTTACGGGTAGTGCTGGAGCCTATCCCAGCTGTTTCGAGCCAAAGGTATGGAAACACCCTGGACAGGTGGCCGGTCCATCACAGAACGACACAGACAGATATACACATTCACACTCTTACTCACACCTATGGACAATTTAGGGTCGCCAATTAACTTAACCTGCATGTCTTTTTGGACCGTGGGGGATAATGGAGAACCTGGAGGAAACCCAAACGAACACAGGGAGAACATGCAAACTCCACACAGCTGAACATTGCTGAGTGATAACCCAAAAGAATAGTTAATAAAAAAAATTATTTCAAATTCCTCCAATTTTGTTCAATTTTTTGCAAAATTCACAATGTCGATTAATTTTATATTCCTGATATAATATAATATCAAAGAGCACAAAATAGTATCTAATATATTGTATGTTTTTGATTTATCGCCCAGTCCAAACTGAAACTGAGAAATGAAAATACCTTGTGGTTAGCGCATATACACCAGCCATATTGAGCCTGGGTGCTTATGTGGGAAACACAGGTTCGAATCTGAACTGCATATAGTGAATATCCCATTCCATCTCTCTCTATTTTTTATTTTTTTTAAATCCTGTCTCTTCTTTATTGTTCTTTCAAAAAAGGCATACACAATAAAAAAAGTCTCATTCACATTGAATACATATATCTGTGTTACATTACTGCAATATTTGGTGTGCTGCCTTTATGCTTTGCAAACTTTGTTACCTGGAATCTGGGCCACTGAAAGAGATTATTTCATATTTTTGTGCCATGGATGTGATATTTCTCTCCCTCGTTCCCTCACTGTGCCTTCAGGCAATACTACACAATAGGAAAAAGACAAAAAAGAAGCAGTTTTATAAAACGAATTTGTGCACAACCGCCTCAAGGAACATTCTGCGCTTGGAAAGACCAAATCTTCAGGGAAACTAGATTGGTTGGTGCTTCACATTTTCTGCACGATCTGCCCATTAGGAGGAAAGCAATAGGAAATCAGGATATAAGAGACGTAATCTAGGAGTTTGGTAGAGTTTTAATAATCGTCATGTCAGTGGCGGTTTGTGTGTCTGTCATTTACAATGTTATTCGTCTCGGGGAAGATGTCTTTTGGTGTCAGGCAAAATGTTAGTGTGTTCTATAAATTCCGCCTGTGGTTTCTTGTGTGTGTGTGTGTTTCTGGTAACTAGAGCCTTTGGAACGTGTGCTCATGACACATTTATGCGTGCTATAGATGACACACACTGCAGAGGTTTATGGGTATGAAACCAGAATGAGGTGCTCTGCAGAGAGGGAACAGTACACACACACACATGCACACAGAGGAACAAACATACTGTTAAGGGAGGCAGTGATGTGTAGGTATTGTTCATGTATAACGTTGCATTGATAGGGATATTATTAAGTTGAATGAATTGTAAACTGTCATTGAAAATGTATAACTTCCTGTTTCTTTGTTTCAGCATGTCACTGTCAGTGTGAATAATGAACTTCAGATATCACAACATTGGCCTAACACACACGCACACACACACACACTTTCAACACCTGTTTGGCCCTCTTGTTAGACACTTTCTCCGCTAACACTGCGGCCCACTTTAATGATCCTCCCAGGTGACTTCAGAGGAAACCGTCCCACAGGATGTGTGTGTGTGTGTATATGTGTGCACTCTTTGTGTGATAGCAAATCTAAGGAGATTTCCAAGGCTTTCGCCCGGGCTTTGATGCTGTGCACTTGTCATGCAGCCGTCTGCTCATTCATGGTTTATGGGACAGATGCCGGAATTGGCCCAACATCTGGCCTTCATGCTTTGCTGCCCTCTCTTTAAGAGCTGCTTCTGGAGTGCTTTATTAGACAGGATCTATTGTTATCGAGTGAAATACTACATACTGAGACATGGATGACATTTTTAAAGACAACATGAACCTAAAGTAGGGGTGGGCGATTTTTTTTTCAATTTTATCGATTGATTGGTTTTGAAAAGATTTATTTATTTTTTAATCAAGGATTTGAGGTTTTACATAAAAATATTAGCAAATGCTAATATTAGATGTGTAGTCGATCCACCATTGTTAATAAGGAAGATAAAAAACAATTCATAATGTTTGGCTTGATGCTGCATCCAACCTGATCAGCTGCATATGTGTGCATGCGCCAACGAAAAACAAATGAAAAATAGGTTAATTAGATAGAGACTGATATATAAGCCAGTAATATTTTGAGTATGATTGTACAATGTGATTGTACCGGTTTAACCCTACCATTATCTTGTGGGTCATTTTGACTCATTTCTAAAATGGTTCTAAATATTAATATTGATTAATCAGACCATAACTGGCCTCAGCGTTGTGCACATTTTGATGAACAATATGGGTCTCCTTCCTTTTTTAAAAAAATTATCTTAATAACGCGTTAGTTATGTGACAGTTACAGGCGATTAGTTGAGTGCGTTTAAAAGTTGAAAAATCAACATGAATTGTAAATTGTCCTTAAGTTTGAAAATATCTCGATTTTTTTTTTCCATATCACCCAGCCCTCTAAAACAGCTTTGCTTTTCGCTGATGTAACCAATGATACAGGTGGGGAGAAGAGTATTAACCAATCATATTTAACACTCAGTACTAAAGTGTATGTTGCCATCTCTGGGGTGGAACCCATCTTTTGGGTACATATTTGTACCCTTAAGGAGACAAAAAGGGGACTGTGTAGGTACAGTTTTGTTCCAAGAGGGCATATTAGGTCCTTAGGATACAATTATGTGCCCCAAATGAGTTATGCATTTGAACTAGAGGTGCAAAAAATTTCCCCTTAATGGTATCAGCCCCAATGACGGCCTTTGAACATTAAAATGTTTTTTTTTTGTTTTTGTTTTTTTTCTGTTTCCATAATGCATAACATTGCTGCCACAATGTTAGCTTGTTGTGGGTGGTTGCCAGGGCATTGCTAGATGGTTGCTAGGGAATGCTGAATGATTGTTAGGGTGTTCAATGTGGTTGGTAGGGCACTGCTAGGTGGTTTCTAGGATGTAGGCCTACTTATTGGTTACCAGGGTGTTACTAGAGTTAAGCAAGGGTGTTCTGGATGATTGCAAGGGGTTCAGGGTAGTTGCTATGGAATTGCTTGGTGGTTTCTAGTGTTACCTAAATGGTTGCCAGGGCATTACTAGAGTTAACCAAGGGTGTTCTAGATGGTTGCTAGGGGTTCAGGGTGGTTGCTATGGCATTGCTTGGTGGTTTCTAGGTTTACCTAAATGGTTGCCAGGGCATTAGTAGATGCTGACAAAGGGGTTGTGGATGATTGCTAGTGTGTTCTGGGTGGTTTCAAAGGCACTAAAAGGTGGTTGCTAGGGTTTTCTGGGTGGTTGCTAGGTATTTGCATACTGGCCCAAGTCAAAAGAGCCCATGGTGTTACTAGAGGTAAGCAAAGGTGTTCTGGATGGTTCCTATGGTTTTTAGGATGGTTGCTATGGCATTGCTTGTTGGTTTCTATGGTTACCTATATGGTTGTCAGGACGTAAGTGGACACCTTGATGGTTGCTAGGGTGCTCTGGGTGGTTGCAAAGTCATTGTAAGGTGGTTGCTAGGGTTTTCTGAGTGGTTCCTTGAGTTTTGAGTATAAGCCTGAAAAAGACATACTCAAAATAAAATGGCTGTATTTTGTCACAATCTCTTTTGATAATAGACACATGGAAATGTGTTGGCAGAAATGGTCATAAAGAAAAAAAATTGTTCATAAAAGCAAAAATTCTTTGGAAAGTGAGATAAAATCTTTCCCATTCTGGGGGGAAAAAACATTGTTTCCATAACTTAAAACTCCTATGTATACAATCTTTATCTGAGCTGTGTTATTCCATAGACGAGCCCTTCCTCATGTTGCCCTCAGAGACTCGTTGCGTCAGCAGGTATTAACAGTACACACAGTCACCTGCCGCTCGTTGTGTCTATCACCAGCCACCTGCTTTACCACCACTTTACCCTGTGGAACCCTGACTGCTTAACCTCCATCATTTTAATAACCATCAGCTTTCCCCTTATCCGATAACATACAATAGCTCTCTTCAACAAAGAAAAATCTCTCCTGTTAAATTAATTCAAAATGTGACTTAATTGAACTATGTGGGAGCACATTTAACTCAGTTGGATTTCATTTAAAACTGCTGATTTACACGAACTGTTATACAGATTTAGTTCTCCATGTTAATCTATCTATGGCTTATATTCCTTCCTATAAAATATATATGAGCTATATATAGATCAGAAATCTGATTCTTTGTTCAGATACGTTCTCCTATCTCAGCTTATTTTGCAAAGACAACTAGGCCTATAAGTAATCTTTTCATTGGTTGATTCCCATAACAATCATAAGCATTGAGGCTCTGTGGAGATTATATTAAATATTGCTGAGTATTTAGAAAGCACTACAGTGAACATTCCGGCCTGACCGACAAAGCAACATTGGCTCAACCAAAGGTGTGAGTTTGGAACTGGACTATCTATTTTCCCGACCAATGGAGGACAGTTGAGTTGTCAGGAAACCTGTATGAAAACAGTAATTATTTTTGTAATTCTCTTTGGTGACGTTATCAGCACAAAATCATTACACACTGCACCTTTAACTATTCATACCAGATGATGCTGTGGTTAAGCCCCCACCTCAGTGTCAGTTTGTTGGCCTTTATAATCTAGTCAAAGTGGGTGTAAGTGTAGTGGAGTAATTGGAATCATAATTATTGTGTGGATAGTGCCAGCTGGGTGACTAAAGTGGTCAAAAAGCGCTGTCTTTAAACCTGAATCCATATGGCAGGAACAAAACAGCATGCAGGATCCTGGGATGCCATATAGTGCTACACAACACAAACACTTGCAAACTCTATTTATCTATATGTCGTTTTTACTTGAGTTTTTGTTGAAATAATTGAGGGCTGCCAAAGTTAATGTATTAACTGAGATCATTTAGGTTTTTTATTTCTTTATTTCTAATGTATTTCTAATTTGTCCTTTCAATGTATTTTAGTTGTTGTTGTTTTATTACAGTTTTTAGTTTAGTTTTAGTTTGTTTCCAATGTTATCTAGTTTCAGTTTAATTTTAAATTATTTTTTATTTAATTGTAATTTTTGTTAAAATAATTTAGAGTTGCCAAAGTTAATGCATTAATTAATATCATTAAGTTTTTTTTTTCTTCTCAGTTATTTTCAGTTCATCCTTTCAATCAGGGTTCCCGCAGATCCTTAAAATGTCGAAAATTAAGGTAATAAGAAGACTTAAGTATCTTAAATGATCAACAAACGTTTTAATTATTGTTTAAATAGGTCTTAAATGATTATATATATATATATATATATATATATATATATATATATATATATATATATATATATATATATAAGAATGATTAAGTGTTTCAAAACCTTTGACTGGTAGTGTATATATATATTAAACTTGCATATATATTTTTTACTGAAAAGCAATGATAAGACCATATTTAATGTGCCTGTTTAAGTAAGAGTCTGTGATACATTATTTATTTTGAGATTTTGTTGGTTTGTTTTGGTATGGGGATACAGAATTCATTCTTTTTTCTTCAGATCTTGAAAAAGGTCTTAAAAGGCTTAAATATGCAACCCTTTCAATTTAGTTTAGTTTTTGTTGATTTTTAACTGTTTATTTTAGTTTAGTTTTAGATAGTGTTTCATTGTTGTTTTGCTTTTTTCCATGTTTTCTTGCTTCGGTTTAGTTTTAGGTTTAGTATATTTTGTTTGTATTTTAATAAATTAGGGCTGGTAATAAATTAGAGTTAATGCATTAACTTAAATAATTAAAAAATGTTTATGGATTCAATTTAGTTTTTATTTCTTTTATTTTCAATTTGTCTTTTCAATATAGTCTTTTTTTTTATATAGAATTTAGGACTGCCAAATATAATCAATTAACTGATATAATTTCAATATATTTAAAGGCATTACATTTCTCAGGGCCATCAGGTGTTATCTTTATGTGACATGTTCATGATTAATGAAGGCAGGCTATACAAATGTATTATATATATATATATATATATATATATATGTGTATAAAACTCACACATTTAAATATGTAAAAACATATTAATTCATTTAAAAGCTCGCACATTTAAGTGTGTACAAACGTATTAATTTATCTTCAGCTTATTGTTCATTAATTATTCATTCATTATCTCAGTTTATCGACTTTTCAGTTCACAAAAATGTTTTCATATAGGTTTTGTTTTAGTTTTAGTTGATGACAATAACACTTATCTTAACACAGTGCTGAACAGGAGAACTGTAATCGTAAGTAAGATGTTTGTTGGTGTTGTATTTTTAATTAATTTTGCAATGTGTTGTTGAGTTCATTACAACGGTTGTAGATGCTCCAATGGGAGCACTAACGGTTTATTAAGTTACGGGTATCCAAATTAGGCTCCAATATAAAGCTGACGCAGCAACTAGCCACATCTGCCGTGGCCGCTGGGAAATATCGGGCTATGAGAGGTTAAATATCCATTTGTCACCCCCAACCCCCTCCCACCCATCCCATGTGACCTCAATTCTTACTCTGTAACCATGGCAGTAGGGCGACCCTTGCTAAAATACATAAATCAGACAGTTACTGCCCACCACTTCTTTTTATCTCCATTCAGAGGAAATTTATTTGACTGGCCGTTTCAATGTCCATTTCAGTTGGGCGATGAATGCTCGCTCTGTGTTGTGGGTGGTAAAATAAAAAAACTCAGAAACAATATGCACCTCCGCGCTGTTCGAGGCCTCTTAAGCTGTGTGCGTTTACACAATGTCCTTTTTTACTGTGACTTTGCAACAGACGACAGTGTGAAAGTCGTTCTCTTTTAATGACGATCGTTAATCCTGTGCGTAGGTGCGATCATACCTCACTTCCATGTATCAATAAAGACAAGAGAGAGTTTTTTTTTTTTGCCCTTTCCTCCTTAGCCAAGGTTTTTAATGTGATTTAATTTAATTAAAAGGGAAGTTGGCTATCTCAATATATTACTTATTCATAAATTACTTTCTTTCCCATCAACCTAATAATCAGGCTGAGCCCTGGAGCTCATGGGAGAATTAAACCCTGTGTGATATGAGGTTGTAATGTGTGTGGGATAAGATACTGCCAGGAACGCAATGCAAACACGATGAAGATGTAAAAATACATACAAAAATTAACTAAAGCACAATTTGCAAAACAGTTTTCATTCACCCAGGGATTTTTTTTATGTCTTGTAGCGTTCAGTCAATTGAACCGGTACTTGGTTTGCCAATTACTGTGATTTGTGTCTTTTTTACTGCATTATTAAGGAAATACAATATAAAAAACTGCAATTAAATTAGATTGCAATATAGAAAGTGTTCTTGTTTATAATGGGAGTGATTTAGTTTTGTGTGGTGTCACACCGCTTGATTGCCGTGTACACATTGTGAAAAAATATAACAAATATTTTTTTAATGGTTTGGAACATGTAAATGTGAAGTTTTATGTAGTCTAATGACGACTAATGAAATACAAGTGTATTTATCTACTACTGGCTCACAAACAGATGTATATATAATATATTTATGTATTATTTTATTTATTTGGAACCTGGCAAACTTTGGTATGAACAGACAATTCATCAAAAGCCTATATGTAAAAGATTAAAATTAATTGAAGATAAATTAATATAGTATAACAAATTCATAGTTGATTATTTGATGTTTCTTGCTTAAGAAACTAGTAAACAGAAATGGTGAATGCATGCATTTTTCCTATACACATAAAAGAAAAGTGTTTATTTTTCTTTACATACATTTAGCTTAATGGTTAGATATTATCCATACTGCTCTGTATTTGACATTTACATGTATTATATCACTAAC